>NC_056733.1:1440904176-1440969176 GCF_019279795.1 Protopterus annectens
ACATTGTATTCAGATTTTTAGCATACTGTTTACTGCTCAAGCATCAGACCTGAAGGGATCTCCCAAGAATTTATGAGTATTCTAACTTGAATGGTCAAATGGCCAAATTTGTAGTCAAATTACTATAAACAGACAGTCTGAAATCTGTGTTTCATGCATGGGCAAGTGCCCTCAGTGTACTCTCAGCTGTCCTTGATTTTGTAGATTGTTACTGGTTTTGTCTCTGCTCCTCACCATTTTTTTGATATTCTGGTAAATCATTGAGGATTATATACAGTCTATAATGACAGATATTAGAGTTCCATACTTCTTATTTTTCATAAAAAAGTATTGAGCAAATTGATGCAAAACCTGTTGCTTTATTATGCTTTAAATGAACAGAGTAATATTAAATATTGCCCGTGCTTGTGTGCCTTTAACCTTCTCCATTATTTTTGGTTATATGTAGAATTCTTGATGAAAGAATTTGACAGAATGCTTCTTACACCTCCGTTTGGGTGCTGTGCTACACTGCCTGTTAAACATTATAATTGCATCCAAATTTATCCTTACTTAGAAAAAGACAAAGTATTTGTTTTTTTTTCCACTTTCTTCATCAAATTTGAAAAGAAAAAGAGTTTTCAAAGCATGCATGATACAAGTGCATGTCTTTAAGAATAAGAAATCTCTCCTGGCCTGGAAATATAAAAGGTATCTGCTGTTAGTTCAAATGTTCTCAAGGTCAACATCAAAGTATCTTATTTTTTTTTTTTTTTGGTGGCACAGAATTATGAATTATTACTGAATATCAGATCACTATATAAGCAGTTTTAGAGAAATAACATTTGATCAGTACTTTTTCTGTGCAGTAATTTGCGTTTTATAACATTAAATACAATATGCATTCTATTTGCTGCATTTGACTTTTGTATTTTTGTATTATGGTTGAATGTGGTCTTTACAGGGTTAGTGATCTTAGTTATCAAACAGAAATATGAAAAAATACATATATTAGAACTTGAAAATTTCTTGTTGATTTCACTCCAAAAGTAAGGCACTGGTAATGCTGCTGGAATACAATGCTCCTTTGCTTCTTCTTTCACAGGAGCAAAACAGTAACACTAATTCCAAAATAAGCAAGCCACAGTCACTTTTCTGATTGACAGTCTTGTCCCAGTTGATGCAATGGTTTGTACACTTGTTGTAGCCTTTTCCCGGTAGAAGACTAGAATACCAAACAGACCAATCAGGAAGGTCAGACAAAGACACTCATTGCCCAGTCAATGCACTCTGTACCTTCTCTCACCAGGAGAAAAATATAACCACAGATTCCAAAGTGGCACCTATGAAGCAGTTATCAGGCTTTCTGGTGATCAGCAGTCTCCAGGAAATAATGCCACTATGCTCCTTCTCTCACTAGGAACAAAACAGAAGCACTAATCCCAAGACGACTACTGGGAGGCAGAATGTGGGGTCTCAAATAATTGGTGGTCTTAGATTAGATGTTGCAGCTTTTAAAGGTAAGGTGGAAAAATTGGCTTATATGCAAAGAGTTGCAATGTGTACTAGCAGTTAGATATGAAAGAGGGGTAACTTAAGCTTTAGCTATCTAAGTAGATAGCCACTAATTTTAAAAGAGCAAGATAGATTGGAAGGGTTGGGTACTTTTTATTCTGGCTCTATGGAATACAGTGGGATGGCCAGTAAATTTAAATAGCTGAATGGGAGTGATTTCACAAAATGATAATTTTGTGCTTACTCACAATAGCCAGTCAAAGTGAAGGAAGGAAATATATGGTCAAATTAACATAAGGGGCAGGCAACTAGAAAGACAATTCAGTTTAAAAACTCAACAGCAACAGAGTAGGAGGGGATGGTGGAAATTTAATTTCTGTGTGACTCACAAGAGAGACAGCTGTGGTCTTTTACCTAGTTTAAATATGCAATTAAAAGGAGAATATAAGTAAAACACTGTGTAAATAAATAAATGACAATGTACTACACAGAAGAAGGCAATAAAGCAATACAAAATACAATAAAGCAAAAACAAACTAACCGCTCTCTCACATAAATCTGTGGCAGAGTCTGAGTGAGCTTTTCCAGTAAAGCCTTAAAATGTTTTATTTTAGACCTTAAATGGCACCATCCTCAGGTTACAGGTAATTAACTTTAATCGACATGTTCTGATTTCCATGTGACTCACAACAGACACAGCTGTGGTCTCTTTTCTAGTTTAACTATGCAGTTAAACGCACAATACAAGTAAAATGCAGTGTAAAGAAAATAAACCACAGTACACAAAATACAAGAAAGCACTGAAGCGATACAAAATACAAGAAAGCACTGAAGTGATACAAAATACAAGAAAGCAAAAACAAAATAAACCACAGTACACAAAATACAAGAAAGCACTGAAGCGATACAAAATACAAGAAAGCACTGAAGTGATACAAAATACAAGAAAGCAAAAACAAACTAACCTTTCTTTCAGAATCTATGGCAGAGTCTGAGTGAGCTTCCTAGTAAAGCCCTAACCATATTTGAATATATATATATATATATATATATATATATATATATATATATATATATATATATATATATATATATATATATATATATATATATATATATATCTATATATGGTCTGTGGCTAAACATCAAATCACTTTTCTCCAAAACTAGTTCTATCAAAGAAGTCAATATTGCATATCATAAATTAAAACAAAAAGGTTGCAAAATAGCATTTTTTTTGTAGTGGGGCAAATTCCATTGCACCCCAACAAGTTTCCAGATATCTGTAAAAAGGAGAAAAAGTGTTTGAAATAAGACCCAAATCACAGAAAGGAACACTCCAGATGAGGCAAACACCAGACCCAAAACCTTTAATGTAATTCACGGCCAAATCACATAAACCAAAAGGTGAAAACACTTCCACATGAATGCTTCCCAAAACAACTGCGTTTTTATCTAAAATGATGCAGACTTCCTCAAAGAAGTACAGGATTCTGCACAGGATTGTGAGACTGAAGTATTTAACTAGACGAGCATTAGTGTGATAGCTGCAAGTTTAAGGTGTAGAGTCCTGTAGTTGTTTGAGGAAGTCTGTATCATTTCGGACAAAAGTGCAGTTGTTTTGGGAAGTGTTCATGTGGAAGTGTTTTCACCTTTTGGTTTATGTGATTTGGCTGTGAATAATATTAAATGTTTTGGCTCTGGTGTTTGCCTCATTGGAAGCTTCCAGATATCTAAATATGCAAACTCCACAACTGCACAATATTGGAGGTAAGAAAAAACTTCTTTATTTCTAGTATTATACAATCTTGATCTGGTTAATGAGGACTTTTTGATAAGATGTGGGACTTGACATGCTAGAAGCTATGAATATAGTAACAGAAATAAAACAACTGGAATTGGGATCTTTAGAAAAAGGTAGGAGCAAATGACATAGAAAAATGTGAATTGTGGGAACAATACACGCAGAGGAGGAATGAGGTTTAAAAAAGGCAGGCTTTGCATCTGCTATGTAATGTTTCACTGACAAGGACTGGATAAATTATAAGTTATGTATAATGTTTGCAACTAAAATTATATCAATAAAGTTTGTGATGTATAATGTTTGCAACTAAAATTATGTCAATAGGGTTTGCTTTCATTTATATAAATGTACGATCGCCTATGTTATACTTGATAATTTAATGAAGATGTTTCTTGCTTAAGAATATATGTGGGACTTGAAAAAGAATTGATGATTTCTGTTTTCAGCAAAACTCTGCTTGCTTGACAATTGCAGGACTGCATGCGCATGCATGGACACACACACACACACACACACACACACACACACACACACACACACACACACACACACACACACACACACATATGTATGTATGTATGTATATATATGATCTGGCAGTTGTTTTGACTGAATCACATTTCACAGACTCAAAACAGACTGAACATATTTGACTTAAAATACATTTGACTGCATCACAATTGACTGAAAACTGTAAAGTAAAGAAATGATTCACTGTGTAAATTTTTTTCACTTTTCTCAACTGTTGCGAAACCACAAAGTTAGTGTTTTTAAATATGGGTGTGTGGGGACAAAGCACTTGGCAGGGGGGTTGGAGGGGGTTTTGCCCCCTTCCAAAACATTTTAAGGTATGTTTACTCTAATGAAGTTTTCTATGAAATGTGTTTGCACATCAGTATTAATATACTATGTGCCTGCTTTTCTCTTTTCGTCACTGTTATGTGACTATTGCATTACTATAAGAAGGCTTGGGGGCAAATACAAACCCACCTGAAGGCTGTTCAAACAGAATAACACACTTGAGCATCTCTACGTCCAACGTACTATAAGTAAAGTCTCACACCATATCCTTGCAAGCTATAGGTCCCACTCTATTATGCAGGAAGCCCATACCACATACTTGAATATACTGGAGACACTCATCATTCATCTTTCATGCAAATCATGTTGTTGTGTTAACTTTTTAAGTGAATTAGAGTACTCTACATGTTATCTGTCTCCAGGTTTACAGAATCTCTCTGATTCTGTCTCATATCTGTCAGTTAGCATAGAGGACTAAAGTTCTAAACTGTTAATGAACTTCCTCTAGGGTACAGAGTTTGAATCACCCCCCCTTCATTTGCCTGTAGTGTGATTCTGAGAAAGTCACTTAACCAGGCAGTGCACATGGGCTATCTGTGAAAAGGGTCAAATTGTCCTACCTGGTTAACAAAAAATGTTTTTTTTCCTAGTAAATCAATTAGGGTTACAATCAATAAGTAGCACCAGTCATTAGAGTTCCATAGTTCTTATGTTTCATAGGTGTTTACTAGGCTAACAACCACAAGGGTCTTTCTAAGCCCTGCCATGCAAAAGCTGTTGTTCTGTTAACATTTTAAGTAAATATGACTACTCTGCCTGTTATCTGTCTCATAATTTGCAGAACATCTCACATTTTGTCTTACATTTGTCTGGCAGTTAGCACAGAAGACTAAAGGTTTCAGCAGTTAAAAAATTGCTTTCTTTTCCCACAGCAAATGGTCTGATTCTAGTAAATGACTTAGGATTGTAGTCTGTTAGTAACATCAAGTCATTAGAGTTTCATAATTCTTATTGTTCAGAAAATGCACGCGAATGCAAAACATACTGTTCTATTAAATTTTAAGTGAATTGTGGTAATATTTAACAATTGTTCCTGATTTTGCCCCCCCCCCATTATTTTGTCACTGTCTATAATTCTTCAACAAATTAGTGGAGAGGTAGGGCGCTACCCCAAAACATTCAGACCTAAATTATTTCTTTTGGTGTTATTAAGAAATAAGGTACAAGGCAGTTCATGTTGCTGCATTTGCTTGATACAGCTTTTGTCTTTATTACTGTTATTTTCCTTGGAGGAGGCTGGTAAATCTAACATTTTTGTTTGTTTATGGTTGCCACTGTGTCTTACTTCTTTCATTATATCTTTGTACTCTGACTATTTTAATACATCAGAATCATTAAGTGGTTTTTGTATTTCACTGTTTTAATGGACCTGCCAAAGTAAAGTGATCTTGGAGGTCTTTTCCCAGAAACAGCTTAAAGCCCCCTTTATATGAATCATGTTCGCCATAGGGAAATGCTTTTCTTTTTCTTTTTTTTTTTGTAACTTCAATGTAAATAAAATGGCAGTAGACTTAGTCACAGGCATCTTGCACAGCTTCTAAAACCTGTTTTCATTTTCATCTTTTACTTGAATTAGTCTAATGCACATTCTCCACTTAGTTCTTATCTCCTAATAGTACTTGTAAATATTTAACAAAATAAACAAACTGAACTGCATGTTTTAAGGCTTCTAATTTTTTAGTCTAAGTGCTGAAAGACTCTCTCCAACATTCTTCCTTGGGTGTGAAAGCTATCATTGTATTCCAGGAACTGTTAACTGACCATTAACTGACCACTCTTGCTTCTATTTCAAAGAACTTTTAACAGACATTTAAACTACTTTTACTATTCACTAGTGTTTCCAGTGGGAAGATGTGTTTTGTTAAATATTTTTGTTTAAAAGTATTTTATAATGTCCATCATGACATCTGTATCCTTAAAATGAAGCACAGAAACTCAGACTTTCTGTTCCTGAATTTGGGTTAGATGTGCTTTTTTTTTTCTCTTTTGACAGATCCACAAATGTCTTTGTGCATATTTTGCCACCTCTGATGTACTGGTAGCTACACCCTTGACTTGTTATGCTGTATTGTACCAACACTTCATTCCAAACATAATCCTTCATCATGACAAATCAGTAATTTTTCTATGCTGTGAACATTGCAGGGACTTGTAACTTTATGACATTTTTTGTATGGAAATAGTCTTTCATTTTTTAGCAGCAGATGATAGGTCAATTGTTACCATGTACCATGTATCGTGTATTGTATACTTTACTAGTATGGTGTTTTTTTTTTCTGATGTTCTACATTCCTTGGCATCTGCTAGTTACTGTGACCTGGTAAGAAAAGGAATCTGAAGCCGCTACTGGGTAAATTATATTCTGGAGTGAGAAGTATAACCCCTTTGGACAATATTCTAGACTACATTCTCAAAAGTGCTGAGTATATACTAGCTGATCTACTTCTTAAACTGTTTCAACCTCAGCTCATCCACAGGACTTGTGTCTGATGCCTGGAGAACAGCCACAGTGACTCCCTTATACAAGGACAGAAGATCTACACACTTGAATAATTATTGTCACATCAGCTTCAGCAACAATATATGCAGAGTCAAAGAACATATCCTAGAAGAGCTCATTTATGTAGATACAAGAAACTTAACCGATCTAGACCCTAATATGTTTGGTTTTGTAAAGGGTAGGTCCTATCTTCTGAACCTTGTGGAGAGGGTTAACTCCATGCATGCTGCTTGGCCAGAGTTGTTGATACTGTCTCCCACCCTGGTATTGTTAAAAAATTAGACATATTATCAGCTGGATTGCATATGGTTGTCTAACCCAGGTTGTGAAAGCTGCTGGTACCCTCTCTGAGTTTAAAATTGTAACCTAGTTCAGTACACGGCCCTCTCCTGTTTGGCATTTATTTTGTAGACATTCAGTTCAGTATTCCAGAAGTGTGATTGACTGAGTTTGCTGATGACTGCAAGCTGGATACCATTATCTTCTTACCCCTTGATACTAAACAGCAATGACTAGGGCTGGAATATGTACATATCTGTTGTACTGAAAATGGTCACAAGCTAAATGCAAAAAAGTGCAGAATAATAGTGTTCAGCAAAACATATATTCCCACCTCACTGATAATAAATAGAACTCCGCTTCAGACACATACTGTCATAAAAGTCCTGGGTACACATGCAGACAGCTCTCTCTCATTCAGTCAATATGTTTCCACCATATTCAGGGATTCCTTCTATCTAGTCCAGTTACTTTCCAAAGGAATATCTTCATGATCAAAAAAGAAGTCTTCCTAGCACTGTACTCTTCCCTTATCAGACCCATCATCGAATGCAATCCCCCCTTGGGATATCGCTCAGCTGGAAATGCTCCAAAGATTTTTAACCAAGAAGATTAAAGGCACTAAATCCTTCAACTTTTCCAACAGATTAGCATGACTCTTCTTATACTCACTAGCCTTCAGGCTGCTCTGAGGTGACTGGTTTCTTGCTTTTTGAGCCATGAATGTCCCAATGCTATTTGACCTTCTATTTCTTTGCAAAGCCAGTGGTTGTACAAGCAACTGGGCCTAAACCTACACCAATAAACAAGACTCACTAGAGATATAGGTTCCTACCTCAATGTATTCCTATCCTGTGGAATAAGTTACCACTACAGTTTTATTTATTTATTTATTTTTATTTATTTTACATTTGGTGACCGGGCTAGTCTAGCTGGACAAATATCCGTTTTCAGTAGAGGCCCGGGGAGAAAAGCTCCAATTACAAGAATTACAAGAATTAAAACAATCATTAAGAATAAAACATAATAAGCAACATAAAATAGGTACAAAGTTGTACATTTGTATGAATTTAACAATAATAAAGCCAAAAAAGCAGAACCATAATCTGTCAGAGAAATAGTTGTTTAACAGTCATGGACTAAGGAACACATACAGTTAGATACTAAACAACATTCAATATGTGCTAGAGAGAAAGAGAAAAAAAGATGTTAGAGGCAATCTAAAGATACGTCTGTCTACATTAAAAGTTAGTTTTATAGTGGGAAAGTTAGGAGTAAATGAAAGGGGGAAGTTGTGAGTAATTCAGAAGTAATTTCAGTCAGGATTAGTACAAGGACATAGCCATTGAGTTTTTAGATGTTCTTTGATATGTTTCTTGAAAAGGAATGTAGAGTCTAGGTTTGCTATTTCCTGAGGTAGTTGATTCCAGATTTTCCCTACAGCATTTGAAAATAATGAGTCTCCAGCTTTATTCTTTGATTTGGTTAAGGCTACAAGGAGTTTATTAGCCGACCGTAGTGTGGCTAGGTTTTTATAAGGTGAAATCAGTTTTGTAAGGCTAGGGGTAGCGTCTGGGAAAAAGAGGGTCTTATGAATGATTATTAATTGTTGATAGAGTAAGTGGTTGTCGAGTTCTAACCAATCTAGTTGCTTGAGGTTAATACAGTGGTGGGTTCTAAAAGGGGTAGCAGTAATGAATCTAGTAATACTATTGTAGCAGGTAGAAAGTTTGGTGATGTTGTTTTAGACAGGTTTGTATATATAGCAGAGGCATAGAAAAGGGTGGAGATCAGGTGGCTCTGGGCCACAGTTTTTCTAGCAGAAGGGGTAAGAAAGGGTTTAATTCTGTAGAGAGTACCGATTTTTTATTAACTGATTTAATGGTGTTGTTAATGTGGTCATCAAAATTAAGATGATTGTCAATTGTTACACCTAATAGGCGAGTGGACATATCTGGACTAATACAGGTAGCATTGTTAGAGGAGATAGTGAAGAAAGGTGTCGGTGATTTGTGTGTAGGGGTAAAGAGAAGAAGTTTTGTTTTTTTGGGATTAAGAAGGAGGGAGAGTTCCATAAACCACTTTTCAACATTATGGAAGACTGTTTGGGTGAGGGACTGGAGGGAGGAAACATTATTGGCAGCACAAATAAGAGTTGAGTCATCAGCATATTGAATGCAGATGGCTTGGGGTATATTCAAGTGAAGGTCATTGATAAATAATGAGAAAAGAAGGGGACCTAGGATTGATCCTTGTGGAACCCCAATGTTTACTGGGAGTAAGGAGGATAGGTTGTTGTCCCAAAGCACTGCTTGTTGCCTATGTTGGAGGTAACTCCTGAACCATTGGAGAGTATGTGAGCCAAGTGAATAGAGATTTAGTTTGTCAAGAAGTATATTATGGTTAACCATGTCAAAGGCCTTTGACAGGTCTAGAAATAAAGCTGATGAGAAAAGATTGTTGTTTCTATTATTATTTATGGCATCAGAGAAGGAAAGGAGGGCAGTTGTAGTACTGTGGGAAGGTCTAAAACCATGTTGACTATTGGCTAGAAGTTTGTTTTGTAGAAGGTGGTTAAGAATGTGTTTATGTATGCATCTTTCCATAATCTTTGCTAATGGGGATAGTAAGGCAATAGGGCGAAAGTTTGTGAGCTCGATAGAGGAGCCACCTTTATGCAGAGGTATTATGTGAGATATTTTCCATAGGGTGGGTATTTTTCCTTCAGAGATAGTCCTATTGATAAGAATGGATATGGGGTAGTCAATAGCTTTTGCAGCAATTTGTAAGTATTCTGATGGGAGTTGATCAGCTGATGGAGTGCAAGGTTTAAGTTTCTTGATAAGCTTATAAATAAGTGATGTAGGCACTGGTTGTAAGTTAAAGACATTGGATGAAGTGTTAGAGGTTTTAGGTAAGGAGGTAGTAGAAGAGGGTAATGAATTAGCTAGGGTTTGAATGGTTTCTATAAAGTACTTGTTAAAGGCATCTGGGATCAGAGTGGAGTTATTGAGATTAAAGCCTGAAGGGATAGGAGTAGTTGAATGTCCTGGTTTAAGAAGTTTGTTAATACCTGACCAGAATTTTTGAGAGGAATGCTGGCTAGTTTGTTGAATGTGAAGGTAGTAATTCTTTTTATCTGCAAGAGTATCTTTCTTAGTGGCATTTCTTAATTGTTTAAAGAGTAGGTGATCAGATGAACATTTGGTAGTTCTCCATTTAGCCCATATTTTATTTCTAAGGAGCATTTTTTGTTTAGTTTGTTTAGTAAGCCATGGGGCTGATTTGGTCCTTATCCTAGTAGAGTGAATAGGAGCATGATAGTCAAGGATTTGTAGAAAGTTCAAATAAAGTACTACTTTGCTTACCTTTAAGGCTAGTCTTGATGACTGAATGGATAGACACCAGCATAAATCAGGGTTATTATATACAGCACTGTTCAGTTTAGGAGGTGATCACTATTAAGTGGTTGAAAAAGGAAGCATAAACTTTTAGGTGTGTCTACTTAAAGGTATATATGACTAGGCATCTTACTGCCCTCAAAATAACTTGCCTAATACTGTTTCTATGTTCCTATGTTCCTAACAGTTCATATGTATAGTTGTAAAGTACACTATAGCTTAGCATACTGTTTTTTTTAAACTACACAGATTAGCCATTGCCATATGATATTTGCAAAAACTTTGAGTAAGATGAGCCCATAAGGCATTCATAAAGGATAAATAAGTGGTCTGCCTTTCTTTTCAGAGAGAAGAAAATTCCATAGCAATAGAGCTATTTTGAAGTTCGTTAAGTGGTTGAAAGAGAAAGTCAGGAAACTGATGGTGGATATTGCTTCTGTTTCTTAGATCTTAGAATGTTTTTTGTTTGTCTTTTTGGCTTTTCCCGGTTATGGGACGGCACAGCGGAACTCCAGTCTGCTAATGATTGGCAGTAGATTTTTATGGTGCCGAGTTGCCAGCCTGACGCCCAACCTTCAACAAAGGCACACCCATTCATGCATGTCTTTCGAACGCCACTCGACCGCGGGGAGGACATGCAGATCTTAGAATGCATTACAAAGAAATGGATGGCAATTTACTGGTAAGGCATGGAGACAGGCATTTTAGAAACTAAAGCTTATATATCATTTGAGAGAGAAAAAAGAAAAGTGTCTGTTTGAGTAACAGGAAGGAAGTTAGTGGTACTGAGTAAAAAGTACAGTTGTGCATTATGGATTAAGAATGAACAATAAGATGGCACATTTCATTTAAAGTAATCTGAAGAGTTGTAGTGTTTTGAGAGTTGTCAGATGCTACTACGAGAAGGGCATACAATAGCATTGATCCATTTTAGTCTTGATTTAGATCCAGAAAGAGTAATGAGAACCCTTATTCAGGTTGTAAGTGATTTTCTGATGGCTTAAGATCAATAATTATACTCCCTCTTAATCCTCCTTGATCTCACAGTGGCATTTGACTCCGTGGATCATGAGATCACAACTGAGTGTTCTAAAGTCGAGTCAAGATTCTCTAGAATGATGGTCAACTAGTTTGGCTTCTACCTTTTGGGCTAATCCTAAACATCTGTATCCAAAATCAATTAATGTAGTAGCCACCCTTTGAACTGTGGGAGTACCACAGATATTGAAAGGCCACATGTTGACTGTCATCAAGATGTCTTATTTTCACTTAAAGAATATAACGCGCAGCATGAATCTCATTCCCTCTGTGGATCTTGCTGTAGTGACTCATACACTTGTATTGTTTTGTTTGGATTATTGAAATGCTTCTGACTACAGCTCTTGCAGAATAATGCAGTACATCTATAGAAAGTACAAAATTATGCAGTAAGGATGCTAGTGGGTCACTCTCACATGTGCCATATTACTCCCATATGCAGGATTTGTACTGGCTTCCAGTTATTGGCGTGTCAATTCTAAGGATCTTATTATTAACATATAGAGTCCTGTATCACCTGAGTTCTGCAACTTAAGTGAGCTTCTGGTGCCCTATGTTCTGGCAAGGCTGTTGTGATTATCAGGGAGGGTCTGTCAATCTTTCCAAGACCTGACTTGAATGTTTTGGACTTCTGTCCTTTGCATATCTAGTGCAGGCCCTTTGAACTCAGTTACTTTCTGTGATGCTCAGGAGTCCAGGCCACCTTTAGAAGGTCTGTAAAATATCATATTTTTCAAAGAATGTATTTAAATCTAGCAGATGTGATATTTTAAACTTTGATAACCTCTTTTAATTTTG
This sequence comes from Protopterus annectens, assembly GCF_019279795.1. NCBI lineage: Eukaryota > Metazoa > Chordata > Ceratodontiformes > Protopteridae > Protopterus > Protopterus annectens. The sequence goes on from NC_056733.1 coordinate 1,440,916,352, forward strand.
ATTTTTATGTTTGGGCTTAACCTGCCTGTATAATTTTGTTATTTCATCATCATCAGCCCCCTTTTTCCCATTTATTTCTACATGGGGTTGGAGTATTGTGTTAACTGTCACCAACTCTCCCAATTCGGTGCCACATTCCTTCCTTCTTCAACAATCATATCTGACAGTTGCAGATCTTCTTTCACACAATTCATCCACCTCTTTGCTGGATGTCCATGCTTCCTTTCTCCTTCTTCCAGTCTGTTCCAAATCTTCCTCACCAGGTTGTCTTCTGCTTGTCAGCAAATGTGTCCAAACCACCATAATCTGTTCTCTTTGATCTTTTCTGCAATTGGAGCTACTTTGGCTTCTGCACTTGTGTCCTCATTTCTTTGTCCATCCTGCAGTGTGCATCCTACCACCTTTCTCAGGCGCTTAATTTCCTGATACTCTATGCTAGTTGGCTGCAGCTCCTCTGATATAAGCTTTGACCTCTTCATTCAGACTTCCCTTCTCCTCAACCACCCCTTCCAGATACTTGAAGCTGTTTACCTGTTCCACTATCTTCCCTTCTATCTCTATTCTCAGTGTCTTCTGATTTCCCCAATTTCTTGCCATTACCACCATCTTATCTGTGCTTAGTTTCATCCCATGTGCCTTGAGTTTTGCATTCCATTCTCCTATCCTTTGCTGAAGTTCTAGCTCAGAGTCTGCTTGTAATGCCACATCTTCTGCATACAGCAATTTTGTTGATCTGCCCCTCTGACCTGTTTGCTAATGTAGTCCATCACCAGTATGTACAGTGGTGGGCTTAGAGCTGAACCCTGGTGTACACTCACTCCCACTGGGAATCCCTCTATAAGGCCGAACACTGTTCATACTTGAGTCATTGGATCATTGTACATAGCCTGCACTAATTCTACCAATGTTTCTCGGACTTAAAACCACTGCAGTACTGCCCAGATAATCTTTCTTGGGACCTTGTCATATGCTTTCTCCAAGTTTGGGAATTCCCAGTTGGACTCTGTCCTCATCTCTAGCTTCTTCTCAAGTATCTGTCTCGCTGCAAACATTGGGTCAATTGTGCTGCATCCTGGTCTGAATCTAAATTGCTCATCTCCCATATTACATTCTACTAATCTGTGTATCCATTTATCAATCACCCTGTCAAGAACTTTCATGCAATGTGATAGGAGTATGATGCCTTTGTACTGCCCACAATTGTGGATGTCCCCTTTGTTCTTGTACACTGGAACAAGTCTGCTTATTCTCCAGTCATCTGGGATACACCTTTCTCTTCACAATGCTATTAATACCCTCAGGAGCCATTTCTCCCCTGTCTCACCCACCATCTTTATCATATCTGCTGTGACATCATCTGAACCAGCTGCTTTCCTTGACTTCACTTTTCTTAATGCTGTTCTTACTTCTTCTAGGTTGGGCTCCTCTTCTCTCTCATTGTAGGCTGTTTCTGGGGCAGTACAGCTTCTGTGGGGTTTTCTTTATTCAGGAACTGCTGGAAATACTTCCATCTGCCTTTGATGTCCTGTGGACTGGTGAACAGGTTGTTGCTGGCATCCCTTATGAAGAGTGTCTGACTATCTTCTTTATCTTTCTGTCTTTGCCTTGCAATCTGATATAGTTTCTTTGTGCCACTTACTGAGTCACTTTCCAGAAGTTGGTAGAGTGCCTCTGATGCCCTATTCTTTGCTATTGCAACTTCTTTCTTGGCTTCTTTGTTAGCCAACCAGTAGTCCTTCCTAGCCTGGTCAGTCATTTCTATCTCCCACTTCTTCCTGCACTCTTTCTTTTCTTTGATGGCTTCCTAGACTTCTGCATTCCACCACCAGCCTTCCTTATGTACCTTATTTCCATACCGGGTTCGGCCACATATCTTTTCTTTGGTCCTAACACATGCTGCTTTTAGGGGGTGCCATTCTTGATAATTTTATTTATTCATTTTTTTTACAGATTATTTTATTTTATTTATTCTATTTATTTTATTTTTAGAAATATTTTGTTTTTCTTTGTGTTCCCTTAATATAAAATGCCTATGTTATAAGCATTTGAATACAATAAATGAACAAATACTTATCCAGCTAGGGTTTAACACAAACCACTTGATCTTAGCTAAAGGGCCAAGAAGTGATAATCTAGTAATTTCATAAGGGCATTTTGTTGACCTACAACCTTGTCAATTGAGAAGACCACATAAAGCTGTAACTGTAGAGATGGGTCAAAAATAATGCCTATATATTTTAAGGGTGAACATAAGCGATATGAGTCACAAAGGAGCCAATTAATCTGACAAAGGAGGCACAGACTAGTCTTTGTGGAGTTCCAAAGCACATTGAGTTGTTTTCTGTAGTGCTGTCAGTCTGTCTGTTAAAGAAGCAAAACTACTGGCTAGACTTGCCTGGAGCCTCACTTGGATATGAAGAGAATCTTCACCCCCTTGAAGTATGAGAAGATCATCTGCATACAGAATTAGTCGTAAATTGTGAAGACCCAATCGAAAATTATTAATGTGTGTGTGTGTGTGTATATATATATATATATATATATATATATATATATATATATATATATATATATATATATATATATATACACACACACACACACACACACACACACACACACACACACACACACACACACATGTATGTGTGTGTGCGTGTAAGAGCAAAGGCCCGTGAGTAGATCCTCAAAGTATACAGAATGATGGGTAGATTGGATGGAGAAAGATTTAATGTACCAGTTGGACATGTAGTTAAAAAACAAAAGCAGTTGAGGGGCTGACATCAAAACCTACAGAAAATGATTGACTTTAACAACTGGCTTAGTTTCTGGTGTCATTCCAGGGGGATCCAGTACCTGACAGACTGGGTGGACATGATTGACGAACCATGATGGCTTCATCTGTCTCCCCTGGGTTTCAGGCTTCTGGCAAAGGCTGTTGCCTCCCCTATAGTGCCTTTTTTAGTCAAAGTCATGCGGACAACATTACCAACAAGAAAAATTCTTCTAAACTAAATTTACAGGTCATGCTGCTAAATGCAAGGAGTCTTAACATGAAACTGCACTCATTGCAAGCATTCCTCACCCTGGAAGATGCTGACATTTGTCAAGTCACTTAAACCTGGTTCAAACCTGCAGAGAGCACCCCAGCCTTACCAGGTTACTTGTCCTACTATACTTTCAGACCCCAAACAGAGGGCTACAAAGCCAAAGGAGGTGGAGTTTCAATATTTGTCAAAGACATGCACATGTTCAAGCTGGGCAAACAGTATGACGCACATGAGACACTCCAGGTGCAGTTAACTATTGAAAAAACACCTATTCAAATCATAGCTAGCTACAGACCCCCAACCATGACTCAGAAGGCCTACTCCATCTATCTGGACTCACTTGAATCCATCAATATTCAACCCTCTACTCTGATCCTGGGTGACTTTATCTACCCAACCATAATGTGGTAGACCTATTCTAGCTCAAACACAAATGCTCAGAGATTCCTCAACGCTGTCAGTGCCAATGCATTGGATCAGCTGGTTGACACCCCCACAAGAGGTGAAAATATCCTGGACCTGGTACTAACCAACATGAGTAGCCACTGTAGCACCCCTACAGTGTCATCCTTCATAGTAAGATCCGACCATAAAGCAATCAGTTTTGAAGTCACCATCTCCCCTGACCCCCCCCCCCTTCCCAGGGTAGAACAGAAGAGCTTTTCCAAAGCTGACTACAACCTCCTGAGAGCAGGTACAAGCAGCGTCCCAGCCACCAACCCTTTAGTTGAATCAAGGACTAATGTCCAAGCCTACACCAAAAAACTATATGAGCAGCTATATAGCTGCATGGACTCAATAATACCTGACAGGACCAAATCGTCTTCCTCAAGGAAGAGTAAACCTGCCTGGTAGACAGCAACAATAAACAGACTCTATAATAAAAGGAAAGAATTGCTATTCAGGACCAAGAAGGAGCAGGTGCCAAGTTGGAAGCAATCTCTCCTTTGTCTGAACAAGCAAATAAGATCACTGGTGAAATCCTCTAAGGCTAACTTCTAGTCCAAACTGGCCACATCCATTAAGGACAAGCACAAGACCTTCTTTAAATATGTCTGCAGTCTCAAAGGTGAATCCCAAATCTGCTCTGAATTGGTGGTCAAGAATACCACATACATAAATGACATAGATATAGCCAATCTGCTGGCAGACAAGTTCAGTGAAAACTTCACCTTCCTGTCTCCCCCCATCAGTAAACCAGGACATCCCCAGCACCCCCCTCCCCTCATAACCAGGGAGCAGATTATTACTGCCCTCTCAAAGGTAAAAAAATCAGCCTCCATGGGACCCGACAACATCCCTGGCTATGTCCTACATGAACTCAGGCAAAAGCTCTTAGCACCACTAGGCACCCTATTCAATCTAAACCTGTGCACCGGCTTTGTCCCAGCAGAATGGAAGACAGCCACTGTCATCCCTCTGCACAAAGGTGGAGTGTCCACTGACCCAAGCAATTATAGGCCCATCAGCCTAACTAGCCTGATCTGCAAGGCCATGGAATGCATTATTATGGACCTTATAAACAAGGACATTGGTACCGCCAGACGTTTGATCCCACACAGTTTGGTTTTGTCAAAGGGAGATCATGCCTGTTAAACTTGGTTGCCTTCTTCAAACCAGTCACCAATGGCATGGATGAGGGCAAGACGGTGCACACCACCTACCTTGACCTAGCCAAAGCCTTTGATATTATTCCCCACTTGGGCATAATAGATAAACTCTCTTAGCTAGGCATCAACCCATATGTTACCAGATGGGTAGCTTACTGGCTCACTGATAGAACCCCCTCAGTCAAAATAGGGGAAGTCACTTCTAATAGTAGACCCGTAACAAGTGCCATACCCCAAGGATTGGTCTTGGGGCCTCTACTGTTTGGGATATACTTTTGTGAGGTGTAAGCCAAAACCAGTGATCTGTGGCTGACCACGTTTGCAGATGATTGCAAGCTGGGAACTGTCATAAATTCCCCTAGTGATGTGAACATTCTCCAAGAGGGCCTTAACCAAATTAATGACTGGTGCTAGAAGCATAGCCTCAAACTGAATGCCAAGAAATGCATCATTATCCCCTTTGGGGGAAATGGTGTCCTCACTAATTATCACATTAATAACAACGTACTAAGCATGCAATCAGTTGTGAGGGACTTGGGCAGCCAGGTTGATAGCAACCTGACTTTTGACCACCATGTTGCCTCCGTTGTATGGAAGGCTTTCTACATGGCCCACCTCATAAGTAAAGATATTTCATCCAGGAACAAGGAGGTCATAACATCCCTTTACTCTTCCCTTATCAGAACCGTTATCGAGTACAATGCGGTATATACCTTGCCAAGCACATGCAGCAGTTGGAGAGACCACAGAGGTTCCTTGCCAGGAACATCCAGGATCTCAAGCACCTATCCTATACAGATAGGCTAAAAGCCCTGTCTCTGTACTCAGTCTCATACAGACTGCTCAGAGGTGACCTGTATCTGGCACACAAGGCCTTCTCAGCCTTGATGGAGTTGCTGCATATCTGTAAGTCAAACTCCACTCACGCAACCCACACGCAAGGTCTCATCCTGGTCTGTGACATTAATAGAACTTGTTGGTGAGATAGATTTGTGTCCTGATGAATCCCCCATCTGTGATCTAGACTTCCTTTCCATGTCAATCAGAGTACCTCACTAGCCCTCTTTAAGAGGAACCCGGACGACTGGATGAGAAACAGAAAATATAGCCCTGGGATCCCACCTGTGTCCTGCTAGACTGGGAAAACAAGTGCTGACTTTGTGGGAACATGGGTGAAATTCTTGGCTAGGCTTATAAGGGCCTCCGAGCCAATAGCCTAGTATCGTCCTATGAACCTCTAAGTCAGGAAATAAGCATAAAGGGCATACAAGTGCCTATGCTGTGGAAGATACTAAACCAGTCTGGTAGCTGGTGAACAGGACTCAGGGTCTTGTCTCCACTGAAGCTTACAATTCCTTCAGCTGTCTGGCAGTTGGTGTACACGATTTAGGATCCTGTCTCCACTGAAGATCACGATTTCTTCAGCAGTCTGGTAGTTGGTATAGAGAATTCAGGCTCTTGTCTCCAGTAACCAAGTTACAGGGTTACGACTGATCAAGTTAATTGAGTAGCCTGCCTCTAACTAAGGCATTATATGCCATACCTCCATACTTTGCTACCTCTTAGCACAAGAAATGTGGACAAAGCCTAAAATAATGGGTGGACAAAGGCCCAAAAATAAGGCCAAATTTTAAATATTGCTCTTATAGACTTAGAAAGTTGCTAGAATAACTGCATTTGTCTTAGCATGCATTTTTCTGAAGGAAATGAAGTCTATTTAGCTATTTAAATCCTCAGTGATTTGGCAGAAAACCACAAATTTTATGAGGAATAAGCCAAACATATGAGGCAAAACTCTAAACATTCTGCAAAAAATCTGGACAGTTGAGAGGTATGCGATACTTCTCAACCTCTTAGTGCAAGAAATCTAGACAAAGCCAAAAATAATGGGGAAACAATAGCCCAAAAATAGGGTTACATTTTAAGTATTGCTCTTTCTAACTTAGAAAGTTACTAGAATAATAGGATTTGTGTTAGCATGGATTTCTGAAGGATATGAAGTTTGAAACTCATATATATATATGTCATTATTTAGTGACTTCAATCCTCTGTAAATTGCCAGAAAACCAGAAATTATATGAGAAACAGACCAAAACTATCAGGCTAAATCTGGATGGTTGAGAGATATGTTAAACACACACACACACACACACACACACACACACACACACACACACACACACACACACACACACACACCTCTCTCATACAGCAACGAGTGGCTAGTTTAAGTTACACACACACACACACACACACACACACACACACACACACACACACACACACACACACACACACACACACATTTTACACCCATTCTAGTATATTATACTTTTTTGAAAATGTGTTTCTATGTTTGCCTCAATGTTTTTTAATACATAGCAGGACAAATGTTGCACTGTACAAAATCATGTAGCTTTGATTTACAAAAGTATAATTTAATGTGGCTTTAGCAGCATGAGCAAAGCAAATGCAAATAGTAACCAAGGAAAATTGAAATGATGTAGCCTACACTTCAAATGGTCAAAATAGCAGATTCCATAAAATACATCTGAGTTCCATGTTTAGTTTAATCTCTATAAATTGTGCAATTTTATTTCAAGAGCTGCAACCTCTGCCTGAAGCATCATGCCAAGGAGCTGAAATTTTTACACAAACACCACCCTTAAATTACAGTGATGGTACAGAGAAAAAATCAATTTAGAGCATTCACATTTTCTACTATCTTTGTCAGTATACATGGTTTGTTACATTTCTGAGTATATTATGTGGTCACGAGGCTCAATGAACAACTGGTGCTTACAAGGTAATTCATGCCAAATGGTTGTTCTGGAAATTAAGGCACCAGATATTTTTTAGCATTTTTTTGTTGTTAGCTTTATTAGGCAGTCTACTTGTATAGGGTTAAAACAAATGATTGAGCTAATAACTGTATGTATCTAGCTCACACATGCACCTTCTCTCTTATACAGCAATGCACACACGTACACCTCTCTCATACAGCAACAAGCCCGCACACACACACACACACACACACACACACACACACACACACACACACACACACACACACACACACACACACACACACATGCTTTATCTCTTATATGAACAGCTAGTTTAAATTATATACAAACATATACACACACACAAACACACACACACACACACACACACACACACACACACACACACACACACACACACACACACACACATACTTTCTCTGTCATACAGAAATGGAATGGCTAGTTTAAATTACATACACTCACATGCACATACATAAGTACACACAGACTTTCTCTCTCATACAGAAATTAATGGAACTACCAGTTTAAATTACACACACACACACACACACACACACACACACAAACCTTCTCTCTCAATGGAACAGTTAGTTTAAATTCCGTGTGCAAGTGGAACGTGTTTACATCCGTGTTGGTGTGCATACGACGCATACATGGTCCTCCTTAAAGGAGAAGACACTGCCACTGCAGTGTTAAGAAATATTTTTTAATATATTCTTAATTAACTAAACTTAATGTTTAAGCCTCCTGGCCAGTATGCCCCCCCCAGCCATGGGGCCCTTGGCGAATACCTATGTTATCTAGTGTTGGATCTGGTTCTGCTTACCCCCCATACTTTGTTATATTTTTCCTCTCTTCTGTGTCCCTCCTTTCAATTCTTCCCCTAATTTGTCTCAGGCCATACTCCCCTTTACATCCTATGCCCAACAACCATACATTATCTAAATGCTTTGTTCTTTGGATATGCTCTTCCATGGTTAAACGTTTAACTAACCAAGTAAGTAAATAAATAAATGCAACTATCTTTTTAAGTTAAAGTACGCTATAAATCCAGCATCTTTGAGAGGTGTTGTACACAACACCAAGTAGACTACACTACTCTAAAGTAAGCTCATTTGAAACATGAAACCTAGTAATGTTTTTGTTATTAAGTCCCCAGTACTTATTTCCCATGCCCAGTGTCCTTGGATGCCCAGAAGCAATGGACACAAGAGACTGTGGGGCTGCCCTTAATGGTTATTGGAAGAGTAAGGATCCATAATGAGCATGAAAAAAACTCTAACCAGGATTATACACTCTCATCTAATATTAATCATCTCCTATACTAGTTTTTAATTGTTGGAGGTCCTTATGCAGTTAATTCTCATACCTTTTTACAGTCAATGTGTTTTTACATAACTTTATAAAACTATTCAACTTCCTTGGAATGGTGAATATTAATAGTAATAATCTAATCTTCTCCTTAGACACAGCAATGCTCAAACTTCTCCACACTTAGAAATATTTTTACTTATTTAGTTACTTGTTAAATTGGATAAATGCACCAATTTATGCAGATCTTGTCCAGCAATATGCCAGGTCACAAAGGCAACAGTATGCAGGGATAATTTAGAATAGTGTCTAAACATCATCTTTCGGTAAGTGTGAAGAAAGTGGAATGCCTTAATGAAACCCACCTGACTGTAGGGAGAATATGAAAAAAAGATTATTCAACTTCCTTTAATACATTTCCCCTCAAAACTCCTCCCCAGTCTTGTTCAACCATTTTTAGTTTTAAGGTTTTGCTTGTTTCCCCTATTTTGTATGTGACTAAAACTGCATCCCCCTGTAGTACATATATGAGTCAAACTGCTCCTGTTATTATTTTACCACTTTCAGCCAAGTGAATCATTTTTGACCATCTCTGCCTCCCACCACTCAGCACAAACATCATGTTTCACTCCTCCGGGATTTTGTTTGTATCAGTGGCTGCAACAAGCCATTTTTTTTTTGCTGTACTGCTGAACTAGTGTTTATAGTTACTAGTGTTTTCTTTCATACTGTCTTGAGATTAACAATTCCACAGATATTACTTGCAAATGTATCATTAGCAACCATTCATAAACTCAATTCCAGCAAGAGAAGCAAAAGAAAACATAGTACCTATCTATAATTCTTCAAATTAAGCCTTGTCTTATGAGACAATTACCGGAACTGCATACAAAACCTAATGGTTATTCTGAACAGTTTTGGGTTGGAGATCCTGTTCAACACTCATCAACAGCAACTGACTACTACAGAAGTGTGAGACATGCAGTACACATAAAGCTGTGGTTACTAATAATGCTAAGCACACCTCCTACTTCTTCTTCTTTCGGCTTTTTCCCGGTTAGGGGTCGCCACAGTAGATCATCTGTCCGCTCATGATTAGCAGTGGAGTTTTACAGTGTTGAGTTGCCAGCCCGGCACCCAACCTTCCACAGAAGGCACACACATGCACACACTCACACCTAGGGCCAGTTTAGAGTGTCCAATCCACCTACTGCATGTCTTTGGGATGTGGGAGGAAATTGGAGCACCCAGAGGAAACCCACGCAACCACAGGGAGGACATGCAGACTCCGCACAGAAGGCACCCCAGCCAAGAATTGAACTGGAGAACCTCTTGCTGTGAGGTGGCAACACTAACCGCTGCAGCACGGTGGCCGCCCTAATAATGCTGAGTTCACCACCAGTGCAATTTACGATGGGAAATGTCTGCTACACTGACAAGACTTGTAATTCCTACAGGACTATCAGTAGGGCAATGCGTTGGACTTTGCTGTGTTGTTTCTCAGGCAAATCTTTGGGACATGTAAGGCATAATGACCCTGTCATAGCCTAGTGCGGGGCTATATTGGGCCCAATTGGTCTAAGGCTGGCCCTGTATATATATATATATATATATATATATATATATATATATATATGTGTGTGTGTGTGTGTGTGCGTGTACACACACATATATATATATATATATATATATATATATGTAAAAACACACGCACACACACACACACACACACACACACATATATATATATATATATATATATATATATATATATATATATATAGGTGTAGGTATAGATTTGAATATTTATATCTATATAAATATACAGTATATATCTATATAGAGAGAGGGAGAGAGATGCAGTTGAAAATTATAATGAAATTGCAGTAAGGACCAGAAATTGCATTTAAAAATTGTGGAAGAGAATCAGATCCCTGTACCTTGTGTCTGTGCAGTAAATATCTCAAGGGTTGAGAGTTGGCATAATGATTAAAGTATCTACTTCATAATCACCAAGCACAGAGTTTGATCCCCACTAAGGTAAATTGGCTAAGCATAAAATGGTTCACAATGGCAATTAGCCTAGTTTTTACCAATTAACCATTATGTTAACCCCCCCCCAACATGTATATCTCCCCTGAAGTAATTTTGAAGTACAGTTCAGGGCCTCATACCTCTGTAATCACTACACAGGTGCTGCACACTGCCTTTATCTGATGGACATCTTGTACTGCATTTGTGGCTACTCTACCGCTCATATTTGTTCCAGGTATGCCTGGTACACCATGGTCATGCAGATACCAGGCTGTTGTGTAACACTGCACTTTTTTTGTCAAGGTGCAGTATTAATACATGCATTATGTGCCTCTTGTTGTATATGCCTTTGGTAGTGAGAGACATGTTAAACATGGCACAATACCACACTGTCACATATCTTTGAACTTTTCACACTGTGTATGCTGCCTGCTTATACACTACTATCTCCATAGAGCTGCATAATTAATTTGTAAATTGTTATTATTTCTGTCTAGCTTTAATGTTCATTACACACACACACACACACACACACACACACACACACACACACACACACACACACACACACACACACACTTGTTAACAGTCCTACACTGTGCCACTGGTTTACACAATAGTGACATTCAAACTGTATTCTCAATAGTATTGCCATGGGTGTGTCCAGGAATGTATATTGTGTGTGTTTTAGCATGGGTCTGATGACTGCATCTTCTCCACCCACCCACTGGACCTCTAGTACAAATTTGTAGCACATCTGACTGATAATTATTTTTTTTTCTGTTCTCTGTGTTGTTGTTATCATCTTCATTTTATTGTTTTTCTTTTGTTGTTTTGCTGCTGTCCATTTACTTCCATTTCCTTTGCACTGTCAGCTGCAGAGCTGGATGTGGTGTGATATCATCCACCTTATCATGCACCAGTCTTCCCATCACCAATTGGGTCCACAGCAGTCCAGAGGCTGGCCTGTCTGCAGTGTGATGAAGATCATCTTACAGGGGATGGCTTAGGGGGCGGAAAATAATGTGCTATATAAAGATTCTTTAACACATACAAAAAAAATCTGTTTTTTAAATTTGCAGATATTGATGCAGTTTATACCAAAGGAATTGGTTGGAAGCACATTCTTATAAAAAGGGAACGTACATGGATAGTATATTTGGGAGTTTTATTTAAGCCAAGTTTAAATGAGCATTGCTAAAATATATATTTTTACATGTGTTGTCTTTTTTTAAGGGGATAGTCTTTAGGTACCTGTGAGGTTATTTAAATGCTACTATGGGATGGAGGTTTATCAAGTTTGTTTTTACTGAAGAAGATACTGGTATATCAAAACCGGTCTAATTTTTGAATTTGCTGCATTTTGGAATGTAATCAATCTATATACTTCCAGCTTCTACATTTCATATTGTGTTGAACTTTGGTTTTACCTGTGCTTTTTGATTGTGCACTTTGTTGTAGATTTGTGAATTCCTTTTGGTTTGTCTGATAGGCACTAAAATTACTCTATAAAGACATACAAGCATTCCATCTTTTTGTCTTCTGAATGCAGACTGACCCTTTTCTTATTTTTGCGGTGTTTATTAATGCATTCAGACCAGTAACACCAGACTCAACAAGCTGCATTCATGACATGTTTTGTCACTGTGCATTCAAAGGGCCATTGAACTGGAACACTTGCATGACTTTACGGGAATAAATTGCGTGTCACTTGCAATTGTTTTTTTGTTTTTTTTTGGAATACCATTCTCTTTTACCAGGTTCTCTCTCTGCATTGTTCCTGTATGCATTTCTGTGACATGTTTTTAAGTTTTCAACCTTATTTGGAATCTACCCCCTAATGTAAGGGACTTTAGGCTTTTTTCCCTCATCATTTTTTTCTCAAAATTGTTTTTTTTTCAGATACATTTGAATGGATTCCATAGTATTTATACATAACATCTTAAATAACTATGTACACTATTTACATTAGCCTGACATTTTAACAGATCTTAATGTATACAGTTACTTTATAAGTATGTCCAGTCCATTATCAGAGTGTCTGATCAATTATTTTATAGTGCCAATCAACAATAAGACTTTTCCCCAAGGGTTGTTGATAAATGGCTTTGGATAAACTCTTAGTTCTTTAATTTTAATTTCCAATAATGCTGTGGTCTTCAGTGGGCTGTAGAAGTCTTTCAAAGTTGCTATTGTGTTTGTATTCCATCTTCTTGTTATACACTTCCTTGAAATTGCAAGTATAGTCCATACTAGATACATGTTTGACCTATTCAAATGAAGACCTTTGTTCACATTTAATAATACAAGAGATTTAGTTAAATAAAATGATTCATTAAATAAAGCTTGTAGAAAGTTATTAATACCATTCCAAAATGGCTTAATTTTAGCACAGTCAAAGAAAATGTGGTTCCAATCTGCATTGTGTATTTGCTCACACATCTCCAACATATTCCTTTTATGGAAGAACTAATTTTATTGATTCTATCTGGGGTTAAGAATGCTCTGTGCAAGCATTTCCAATTAAAAACTTTCCAGTATTGTGTAAAGGATGTATAGTTTATTAATAATAAGATATTTGTTTTAATATCTTCAGTTAACTGTATTGATGTCCTTTTGTTATAAATTTTCAGTATGAGGTGTTGGGTGTTGTTTTATAGTTTATCAATATTTTGTAAAATTTTGAAATACTGTTTCCCATGTCAGCCATTATATATGATTTCATATATGTATTTCGTAAATTTAGGTATTTCTTTAAATGAAGAATTGTTAATTATTCTACTTAAATGTTGTGAATATGACAGAATATTCTGTAAAGTTAGCCAGTCCTGTTGTGGAATTTTGTATGTTGTTTTTATTACTTGCATATCTAAAACATTTAGTTCTTTGATACATTGGAGCCAACAAACAAATCCTTTCTGTTCCCAGGAATTAATAATTTCTCTCTATATTTTATGTGGAAAGTTGTTTGTGACTATAAAAGGTGTTAAAAGATCAAACCAGATTTTTAAATCTGTATTTGCATTAATAATTTTCCTAAATGAGTGAATGTAATAATTAATCATACGAGTTTTAGTGGGTTTAGTTATGTTATATTGCATACTAATACATAATGTGCCATGGCAAATTGTTTTTATCTGTTATTTGAAATTTTTTTGTAAATCAAATTCATTTATTGATATTACAGTTAGTAATTCTTTCCAATTTGCAGAGTAATTTGAACTTATCCAATCTAAGATTGTTTTAGATATTGATGCTTTTATATATGTTTCTATATCAGGAAAGTGTAATCCTTCCTGTTTCCATGGTCTGATATGATGTATTAAAGCTATTCTGTTTCTTTTGGGAAACCATAAAAATTTTATTAGGCATGAATTTATTTCTTTAAGTATATTCCTTTCTGTTAACAGTTGTATTGCCAGGGCTATATATAGGATCTTGGCAGTAAAACCATTTTTATTAAATGTAGTCCATCTTCAAATGTTAATATTATTTTGTTCCATTTTCCACAGAGATTTTAATTGTATTGATGATATTATTGTAGTTTTTTGAGACTAATTCATTATTATCCTTGCATAATTCAATTCCTAGATATTTTAAGGTAGATTCTTGTTTCCCTTTGATGTGATTCTCCCTTAGTCTACAGTTCTTTTTTTATTTAAAAATAAAAATTTTGATTTTGATTTATTGAAGTGGAGTCCTGAAGTCATGTGAAATTTGTCAATTAATATATCTAATTCTTCTAATGTCTCTTTTGTATTAGATAATGTTAGTAATATGTCATCATCAAATAACATTCCTTTAGATTTGTATTGTCCATAAATGTTTATTCCTTTGATTTTTATATTGTTACGAACTGAATCTGCCAATATTTCAATAGCCAGAGCAAATAGAATCTGTGACATGGGACATTCCTGTTTAGTGCCTTTTGTTATATGTATCGATTCAGAGGTAAAAGGACCTAACTTGACATACACTAAATTATTTGTATATATCTATATTCTTTAGGAGATGAACAAAGGATGCAGGAAATTCAAATAGCATTAGGATTTTGAATAAATATTCCTAATTTAGGGAATCAAAGGCTTTCTCTAAATCTAAGCCAATTATGAGTGTTTCTTTATTTTCTTTATTAACATAATCTATAAGTAATATTATCATTTTAATGTTGTCATGTGTGTGTCTATGATATACAACTCCAGTTTGATCATTATTTATTGTTTTGGATAGTGGTATTTTCATTCTGTTAGTTAATATTGTCATAAATATCTTATAGTCAATATTTAATAATGATATAGGTCTATATGAGGTACAGAGGTTTGGGGATTTGTTTTCCTTTAGGATTGGTGTGATTGAGGAATATCTCCAAGAGGGTGGTATTAAAGTTTATGACTGAATTTCTAATAGAGTTTTATGGAAGAGGGATAGTATCTTTAAAGGAAAAAGTTTATATATTTCCATAATTATATGCCATCTATACCTAGAGCTTTATTAGTTTTACCCTCTTTTATTGTATCTGTAATTTCATTGTAGGATATGGGTGCTTGCAGATCTAGTTTCAATTTTTCTGGTATTTTTCTATATTAGAACATTTTTCATCTAGATTTAATTGCTATATATATATATATATATATATATATATATATATATATATATATTTTTTGGAAATGCTCCATATAGTGATTTCTATAGGCATCAAGAATGTCACCTATATCCGAGACATTTTTCCCTTTCTTTTCATGGAAGATAATTTTAATGTTATTAGCATTTGATTCTTGTGGATAAATTATGTAGATATTTGGGAGAAGTGGCCACGGTATTAATTTTTAGTTTTTCTAAAGCTAAACTAGTTTTATGTGTTAGAATTTTATTGTATGTATTGTTTAATACTTCTACTTTCTTTTTCATCTCCAAATGATTTTGATTTTTTTCAGCTTTTACTGACAAAAGTTTGGATTGTAGATCTAATAATTCAGAATCCCATTCTCTGATTTATTTATACCAAGTTAGGGTTTTACCATATATGTAAGCTTTTAATGAGTCCCATATCATTATTTTATTTATCTCTGTGGTGTAATTAATATCTAAGAAGAACTGTAATTCTAATAATAACCAGGGTTTGAACTCTGTCTGGTTCGATTCTCAGCTAGAGCGTCTTTTGCGTGGAGATATGCATGAATGGGCGTACCTTTGTTGAAGGTTGTGCATCAGGGCTGGTAACTCGGCACGTAAAAATCAACTACCAATCATTAGTGGACCAGAGTTCCGCTGTGGTGGCCCCTAACCGGGAAAAGCCGAAAGACACAAACAAAAAAAGACAATTGGATGGGAGATAGGAAACTCACCCCGGAGATCACGTCAGTTGCCCTGCTAGACAGGGGTCCAGGGAAGTAAATATTGTGGGAAGAAATATCCAGAGAATTGTTATGGCTAGGCTTGTATAGGCCCTTGGGCCGATAGCCTAGTACCAACCTATGAACCTATTATATATATGCTGGAATTCTGGGGTTAAAGATTAATGGTTTGTACCCATTTTGAAGTTGTAGTATCAATGAATTGTGGTCTGAAAAGGGGCAGGGAGTGATTGAGAAATTAATGATTTTAGAGTGTAAGTCATGGACAGCAAATATTTTATCTATTCTAGTTTGAGTACCAAATCTGTGATCTTGATGGGAAAATAACAAAGATATATCTTCTTTAAATTTGAAAGTATCTACAAGATGAAATGTTTCTACCCACTTGTTTAAAGCTTTTGATACAGCAGATGTATGCAGCGGTCTTTTATTTGTAGTTTCAGAAATATCAAATATACAGTTAAAATCTCCTACTAATATTAAGTTGCCTTTATAATTACTGGAAATTAATTCCAAGTGTTTTTTAACAGTTCCTGATCCAATGCCTGGGAACCAGTATAGATTGGCTAGGGTCCATATTCTGTTATTATATTTAACTATTACTAAGGCCATAAGGCCTTCTTTATCTTCATACTTATAAATGATTTCTGGGTTAATCACATTTTTTTTTCCATAAAATTGTTACCCCTTTTGTCTTTGTTTTATAAGTGGATTGCGCTAGTATCATATATTTTAAATATTTCAGTAGATCTGATCTCTCGCTAGGATTGTTTAAGCCATTGGTATTTAAAGATAATAAAGTTAAATCCATCTTAGGTTATTTAGACTATGTATTTTTTTTGTTTTATTGTGACTATTAAACATTTTCCTCTGTTAACTATAAAGTATATGCTTGAGCTTTTAAAGGAAATTTTCAGTTTTATACTTTGAGTGTTTACTAATAAAGTCATGTTTTGGTCAAGCATACTAAAATGTTTTTGTGAAATAACAAATTTAAATTAATAAATGTTGACAAAACTGAGATCTGCACTAGCCATGGAATGAAAATCATTTCTAATCTGATGGATAAACCTAAGTCCATCAGATTATCACTTATACCTTGACAATCCAGAACATCTGAGCTCCATAAATTTAATTATCATATGGAGAATATTTGTAATAGGAATAAGCAATATTTATATTATTTTGAACAGATATAGTACTATTGTAGATTAGCCAGAATTCTAATACAATATAAATGTCTACTTATTGTATAAGCAATTAATATTTACATGAAAGATAGATGACAAGCAATTCAATCATAGTAAAGCAGGATATATCATATATAAAACCTCAGTAAAAAATTATAGCACACACCTATTTAACATATACACCCTTACTGATGAAGTCTTTCGAAACGTATTACTTAATATAAATAGTTAGTAATAATATTTATACCTAATGTTTATAATACAATGTATTTTACTGGATATATCAGAAGTTATATTTCACCGTTTGCCAGCATTTAAGTAATCACTTTGTTTGTTGCTGACTTACCTAAAGCATCAGTTTTGTTTTATGTGAACATTGATGAAAGTTAGTGCATTTTAATTATCAGTGCATCCCTCTTCCCCCCATTTCCTACACATAAGGATTTCATATCTGTTATTTCTTATTATAAAATGAGTGAAATTATAGGTTAAAAACAACAAATTCTCTTATTGTGATTAATGATTACAAGTTCCTTTCCATATTCATAAATTGCCATTTTATGGCATATATTGAAAGTTTTTATATTTAAATGGCAACATTCTATTTTGTATAATCAGCAAAGGTTAGACTGAGTGATTATTGTCAATGTAATATTATTTGTTCAGAATGCGATTGTTACATTCTGTGACATTCCTACTTCAGGCTTCTATTGTTTCCCTTGAACAACTTTGTCAGTTTGATGTAATGTATAAAACATTAGTTACCTTGGTAACAGCTTAAGTATTATGTATGGTCAAGATGGGTTACATAACCACAATTCAAGTTAAAGCAATTATATGACTTGTTATGCACATTTACTTATATGAGAAAATCATCATGCTTCCCCTTGATGTTCAATGTAGTGTATGTCATTTATGACAAGTTAAGACAGTAGCGTTATTATACACAAGCCCATGTTGTTAAATCCTGTCTTTAATATCTAAACTCAGCAGACTGCTTCATCTTATATGACGATTATATATTTTATGCCTAGACTTACTAAAATCATACATTACATAACTATTGTGTGTGTGTTTTTTTTTTTTTTGTTTTTTTTTGGCTGTTGCATACTTATTTGAGAGACCACAAGCTGTAATGTGTATTCTTATTATTAGCTCCTTCCAAGCATGTTTATACAGTCCATAGACTTTAAATTATGAGACCCTTCTAGTTTCTTATTTGTTATAAGTATATTTCCATCCTTACATACACACATATCAGTACTTCAAGCACGGGCAACAATGCCCATCCAGTTTTGCCAGAATGCCATTAACTAGTTCATGTGGTGTGTTTCCAGGCTGTTCTTAAAATATCCAAACCAATATTTGTCCTGTTCCATTTTACCAGCCTGTTCCATGCAGTGGCCACTCTACCAGTGAACCACTCAACACACCTTCCATTCCCACAGATATTTCCATGAAGGAAATCTGATGACTCTCTAGCACTTCCCAGCAACCCCAAGCACACCTAGAATCAGCTACCCCAATATATCCCCAACACGTCCAAGCAAGCTCACCTCCAGACCACTACAAAGGGTACTGCACAAGACCAAGTACTCTTATCTTTCACAATAACTCAGACTTCCACTATTATGTAAGTCCTTAATATGTTTGGACCAAAATACATTTTAAATATAAAGTTGCGCTTATCATTATTATTATTTTTTTCTTTTTATGAAGAATCAACTTAATGAGCTAAACGAAGTGTTGGGAGACCATCAATATGTGTACATGTGGTTTAAAACAGCCCTTTTATTTTATATATATACACATATATATATATATATATATATATATATATATATATATATATTTTTTTTTTTTTTTTTTAAACCAAAACGTTCATTGCTGAGAATCATCTCGGAGGCTCCTCAGAGCTGTTAAGCATTATCGTCACTCTGTCTCCATTACCATAGCAACCTGGGAGCTTCTGTTTCTGTTAGTGTGTCTGTGTACTGCATACCAGAGGCTCGCGATGCACCTGAAGCAAAGCTTCACTTCACTGCAACTTCAAGCCTAAATTCCCTCCCTCCCTTTCAGTGAGGCAGCTGCCAGGAAAAGAATGGAGAAAAAACAGAATAAAAAAAAAAAAAAAAAAAAAACTCCCAACAAGCCGCATCACAAGAGACAACACCATCTTCCTGCCTTCCCACCTCTCACTCACCATATATATAAACAAACTATTATCTGCCAAAATATTCCAAATCACAGTTCCATCTACCCCCTTCCCCTGGATCCAGGCTAAAACACCAAATGTCTCCTCCTAATACACAAGCATCAGTAAACATCGATCACAAGCAGCAACCCACAGCCTCCTGGAGATGAAAATGGTAACACACAACAGCTGCATCCACGCCCACCATATCAGGATTGATCAAACAGCACTTGAAGCTATGATACCTGCCATAATTGATATTAACTATGTTTAGACAAAATAATAATGACATTTGTACTAGCTGCCAGACACAGCTGCATCCACGCACACCATATCAAGATTGATCAAACAGCACTCGTAGCTCTGATACCTGCCATAATTGATAGTAACAATATTTAGACAGAATAATTATGACATTTGTACTAAGAGCTTGCTACTATTATTTAACCAGGATATACATGACATTTCTAAATCATACTTTAACTGAAGGAGGCATTAGTTTCCATAACAGCATTTTTTTTTCAAAACACTCTACTGTTACTGCTATTATATATGATATGAATTTGTTGCATTTGAGTATGAACTCTGATAAATGGTACCTTGTTGAATTAGTTAATTAATTACTTAAATTATTATAAGTAAAAACAATGAGAAATGAAAAGATAAGTATTCATTGAATTCAAGTAGGGGAATAGAAACTTCTATGTTTGTATTATATATTGCTTTGTTTGGCTTATATAATGTAAATAGTAACCCATCTTGACCTACCTTTGTTTGTGAAGAATTATTGGACTTTTTGAACATTCTGAATACACCATTACTGTTTCTCAGTTGTTTAAGAAGCTCTGCTTTTTTAAAATAAAAACAGATGACAAGTGATGCACCATATCAGTTGATACTTTGAGAGATGTAGTTGTAAGAGTTAATTTTTGGGACAGCTATCTTGGAATCATTTTTTTGTTTCTTCTTTCTAGCATCAGTCCAAGGGTTTGTTTCTTTTATTCTTTTAAGAGTAGGGGCCATCCATTCCATTGTTTCCGGGATAGACACTGTGTTGTTGTTTTGATGAATATAGTAGCTTCTTCTAAGTCATTAAAGGTTATCATCTCATTGGCCGAAAGTATTTTTATCTTGGCTGGAAAGGCCAGCTGTGCTTTAATGTTGTTTTGTTTCAACAGTTTTACTATTGGCCAGACTTTTTTTCTTTGTTTTAGTATTCTGGAAGAATAATCATTGTCAAACCTTATCAGGCTTTGATTGTATTTTAAGAGTGATTTTCTCCAAGCAGATTTTAATATTAGTTCCTTGTCCAGAAATGAAAGAAAGTTTATAGCTATGGATCTAGGTGGATTATTTGTTGAGTTAGAAGCAGGTTTCCTCAGTGCTTTATGTGCCCTTTCAATTCCAAATGAAAGTCCCACTTTCAAGTCTAAAAATTCAGAAATCCAGGTTAAGAATGAAATAATGTCTTCTCCTTCAGTGTTTTCAGGCAGACCAAAGATCCTTATGAGGTTTCTCCTTTCTCTGTTTTCTAAGTCATCTGTTTTGTTAAGCAGCCATGTATTCTTTAAGCAGAAATTCTTTTTGGAATTCTTCCTCTTTGAGTCTCCCTTCAATGTCATTTAGAAAAGCCTCTATATTTATTTTTATATGGTGTTGCTGTAATAGTTCAGTCTGTTTCTGAGAATTTAATTTTAGGTTTTCTACGTCATTTTTAAAGCCATCCATCTTCAAAGATAGTACCTTAAGGTATATGTCATTAATTGCAGTTATTTTTTCAAAGCAGCATCTAGATGAGAATTCCTTGAGATGTTCATATTCAGTGACTCAATATATCTCCAAGTTACTTGACAGGAAATTTTTTTTTGTATATCTCCACCAAAGTTAATATTTATATAGTTTATAGTTTATCTATAGATTTCTGATGTTTTAAACTTGAAAATAAATTTTTCCTATATTATTATAGTAGTTTATGGAGCTCTCAAAATTCACTGCTCTCAGTTGGCCATCTAGGCTCCGCCGACTTTAGGCTTTTCATGATGCCCCTGCTTATGGAAGGCCTGCAATAGCACTAATGTCTCTGTATAACCCGCAGCCTTCTGATCTACTGCACCAAAGGTGAGCAGGCTACCTGCTGAGACACTGAAACTGTCATCTTTATGAGCATTTTTTAAAGGGAGTGTTTAGATAAAGTGTGTTTTAGATGAAAACATATATAATCCTCTTACTATAAAGTACCTTCTCTGCTTCATAGGGAGTTGTTAACACTGCATTACTCTTACAGCACAAACCATTTTTTCTTTCCTTGCTGCCTGTCTAGTGAATGATTGATTCTCAGTTTCCTTTCTTTCTTTTTTTTTTCACAGCATTACCAATATCTCAGCTAAAGCGTCTTCTGTGTGGAGGCATACGTGAATGGGCGTACCTTCGCTGAAGGTTATGCGTCAGGGCTGGTAACCCGGTACATAAAAATCCACTACCAATCATTAGCGGACCGGAGTTCCGCTGTGGCGACCCCTAACCAGGAAAAGCCAAAAGACACCAACCCCAACCAATAGTCACTGAGCAGAGCTTTAACTCCATTAGAGGGATGAAGAGACATAGGCCCAAGTAGTGTGTGGGCAGCAGCAGCATTGATTTGTTTGTAGCAGCAGTGTAGGCAGCAGCACTGCCAATGAAATGAGTGGAATCATAATCACAGGTAATGTGTGAACGAGAGCAACTGTACCGATTTCTTTACAGCAGTATGAAATGATTATTAGGGGGATGGCACCATGTGACTGAGTGTCTGTGTGTGTGTGTGTGTGTGTGTGTGTGTGTGTGTGTGTGTGTGTGTGTGTGTGTGTGTGTGTGTGTGTGTGTGTGTGTAATGATTATTAGGGGGATGGCACCGTGTGACTGAGTGACTGTGTGTGTGTGTGTGTGTGTGTGTGTGTGTGTGTGTGTGTGTGTGTGTGTGTGTGTGTGTGTGTGTGTGTGTGTCTGTGTAAAATGACCTAGTTAGAAGGCACTATCTAGTTACGAGGCCTGCTCAGAGTCATACAGACTCAAACTCTTTATGTAAGCTATGGCAGGTAAGACCCTTAATCCTTCTCCACACCAAATGCCATGCCTCCTTTAATTTCTTCTTTTTTGGTAACTCACCAGTCTATCACTGTCAGTCACAGAGTTTCATAGATTTGTGGTTCATAAAATAAACGTTGACACAAAATCTGCTGTTCTGTTAACTTTTTAGCTGACTTAGAATAATGTGCACGTATCTTTGCCGGCCATCTTTGATTTTTACCTCATATTTATGCTCTGTCCTTGAGCAAGTAATTT
Organism: Protopterus annectens; assembly: GCF_019279795.1. Taxonomy (NCBI): domain Eukaryota; kingdom Metazoa; phylum Chordata; order Ceratodontiformes; family Protopteridae; genus Protopterus; species Protopterus annectens. The sequence goes on from NC_056733.1 coordinate 1,440,939,226, forward strand.
AACAAGACGGTACTGTGGTGCAACTGGAAATCTGGGTTATACTCTTCAATGGTCCCCTGGACTGCAAGCCTAGTAACTGCCTAAGAACCAGAGTATTTATGGTGGAAAGGAAGGCAATTGATTGTAGTAAACAAGAACTTCATTGTATGAGTCATGTTCTTTGGATGTGATCCTTGGTTTTCTTATTCTGTTGGGTGTTGACAATATGTTTATTATTTAGCTGTGAATAAACTGGACAGCATGAAGTCTATGAGATTAATGTTAATATTCTAACTATGAATACATTTTTAACTTAGCTTGTTTTTTACACATGTGAAGTGCAGCGTGTTTGGGCTACAACAGTTTGTTTAGCACTTAGTGCAGATGAGTAAGGCTATGAGCTGTTAAAGAGCTGCTTCTTGTAGTACATGGTTTGATTGCCTCAACCTTCTTTTGTTTCTAGTGGGCTGTCCCAGGCTGTTAGCAAATGTGTTACACATTTCTATTTTGAAAACCACACCCTATAAAGAGATGCTAATTAATACTTAACTATGCTACTGAGTATCAATCCTAGCACATCTTTTGTAGTGTAGCGGGTTGTCAGTAGCATTTTCATTAACGGTAAGTTTATGTACACTGACAGGTTTGAACAGTGTTTATGGTAATTAGGACGAGACAACCAAGTAACTGGATACTGATATAGTTGTTGGGAGCCTGATTCATTACCCTGTATAGCACCCCATTTGTCCAAAATCTGGATCTGTTGACTCTGGAGGTGTATGCTGCAATAATACAGCATTATTAGCCATTCAATTAGGTCAGACCTGTATTGAGTGATGTCAAATGGTATAGCTATTCTTGAAAATATAAGGAGGTCAGCAGTTAGATATACATGTCATGCAAGCATGTAACCCCTCTTAAAAATAGTATGTTGTATGCAATAATATTTCTGATTGTTGATGTGTACGTTATTGAACAAATGTGCTGCAGCATTTATATTATTTTAATTGTTTTGCTTTAGTCACTGAACTAAAAAATTAATTCTGTAATAGGCCTGTGCTGTTTGATCAAGGCATGTTGTGTGTTAGTAGTCTAAACACGTTACATTTTAGTAATTTATTTTTGCAGTTCCTTCTTTGCAGCCTCCAGCAATGGCAAAGGTGTTGACATTTGTCAGGTTATATCATTTAAATTATTTGGAGTGATGATCAGAGCTGTCTGATCTTCAGCATCCATTATGTAGTTGTTGTATATTACTGTGATACATTCTTCTCTACAAGATAGGATTGTAAAGGATTTCAGCATTTAGTTAAAAACTGTTACAATGGCAGTTAGTGCAGAGGACTAAAGCTTTAACTTGTTAATGAGCTGCTTCCTGTGGCAAGGGTGCAGGGTTTCAATCTTTCCACCTTCATTTGCCTACTGATTGACATTGAGCAAGTCACTTAACTAGACAGTGTTCTGGAGCAATTTGAGAATTTGGAGTAGGCTCTTTAATGATCTAAAGGACTGGATTCCCAGTAACTATGAGCCTATTATTTGCCAGGTTCATAGGTGAGTACTAGGCTAATAGCCCTGGAGCCAGTACAAGCCTAGCCCAAGAAAATACCCAGTCTTCCCTATTACATAACTGATCTAATTCAAGAAATGTTAAGGGAAGATCACCAGCACATCAATCTCTTGATGAAACATAGGCAATTTATTCTTCAAGAGGAGCAGCCACTGCATTTGTAGATGAAGCACTGAGATGCAAATTTGTTTGACAGCAACAACCCCTGCATTAGTAATTTAATCTAGAATTATTGAGATGACTTTTCCTTCTGCAGAGATTGTGCATATTGACAGCATAAGTTATCGGGGGGGTTAATATTTATCATGCTGTCATAAATACTATTCTGTTTAAACTGTTCTACACATAGCTGGATCTTATGGTGTGATGCTAGCGATCAGTATATAATTTCATGTAGTTCATCCAAAGCAATAAAGTACATGTAATTTATTTCTTCATAACAATATGATATGTACACAGTCAACAAAGTTGCTATGACTGTTGGTGGGGTGCTCTCTGTGGATGAAAGTATCTTATGCCTTTGCTTTATGCCCTTTTTTAAAGAGTCTTTAATCTGGCTTTACATGTATGTATGTGTGAACTAAGAATACTTTGGCTACTATGTGTGTGAAACAAATTTAAAATGTGTGACTTTGAATTTTAGTAGTCTAAACTTGTTGCATTTTAGTAATGTACTTTTGCAATACCTTCTTTACAGCCTCGGATGCAAACATCTGGGAAGGATGCATTCTACAATGTAGCTATGAATGCTGGGTTTGGGGATGTCTTTGGATAAAAATGGCTGACCCTGCTAAGCTGATAAAGTTAAAAAGTCATAACTCTTTCTTTGGAGGGCTGGTGTGCATTTGTGTACAAATTGGAATATTTTACTCTGGCAGGTTTTTATCAAAAATCAGACATGTGATGTGCACACAGCTGATAAAGGGCCCTAACTGTTAAGTAGGAATATTGGTAGAATAAATTACAGCAGTTTGACTGGCCTTTTATGGTCTAAATATTCTAAAATGGGTACTTTTATCATTACTACTTTATACATTTTGATTCACTGCTTACTGAAAAAAATGTTCAAAGCTACAAATTTAAAACATACTCTTAACAAATGTTGCTGTATTTAACAAGAAATGTATTTATTAGCATTTGTTTTCTGGGGAAGTCTGACTGGGCCTTGAAAAGCCCCTTTTCAGTGGAGGCCTGGGGAGAAAAGCTCCACAATTGAACATAAGTAAACAATTTCATAAAATATAAGATGATCAACATTGCAATATTTACAATGAAATCAGATGTTATACAATTATTACGAAAAGCTAAAATGAACAATATATATGGTGAAATTAAACGCTACACAAGTGTTATATAGAATTAAAATGACAGTGATATGTCTTTAATAAGATTCTGAGCTTAAATAGAGAACTGATGTTTAACATATTCAGCTGTTTGGGTCAATGGTCACATATTGTTTTCGGGTGCATCTCTGTGGCTACCTCAAATGTTGTAACAGTATGAGAGTACTCAGTTTATGAATTTTAACTGGTACTATGCTATGACTGGATGACTAGTCTGTAGAACAGATACCTAATAGTGATTTCAAGTGTAATATAGAAAAGTGTCCAAAAAACACACCCAATACCGGAAAGCAAAAAATCAAAACAACAAAACCGGAGAAATAAGCCAAGGTACAAAATTCTCTTTTAATGACAGGATTTCCACATAAAACAGACTGATCAGATATATGTGGCACCATTCTGTACAAAAATAATGCTTTAATATTAGCTGAGACTGAAGTCTCATTGCAGTCTGTTTTTGTAACCTGACAAGGAAGGATTTCTCACCCACTTCATTATGTCTTGCTCCAGTAAGTGGCCAGGGAATAGTATTCTTTAGATCAGTCAGGACAATATTGTGAGATTAGTTATGTATTTTTTCCTTAACTGTCTGAACCTGTCCACCTGTGTTATTTTTAATATTTCCTGTGATTGAAACTCTAGTGTGTTTACTGTAAATAGATATTTCATATGTTCATGTTTTTTATTATTTATTATTAAATATATTTAAACTTTTCATTGTGGTTGGTCTTTTAGAGAGTATGTTAACCTTTGAGTGTACTTATATCTATTGGTGACACTGTGGCCACTCCTGAAGCCTGGTTGTTTGGTCAATATTACCATTTGTATTAATATTAATTTCACTCAGTTTAATTTGGGACCCTTGTAAGAGCCTTAGAGTAGCTGGCTTAATAGCGTCTTTTGGCAGTAACTATCTCATAGTCTAGGCAGAAGGGGGCATAGCTAGTAAACCTATGCCAGCGTTTTCCAGGTGTGTGTGTGTGTGTGTGTGTGTGTGTGCGCATGTGTGTGTGTGTGTGTGTGTGTGTGTGTGTGTGTGTGTGTGTGTTTGTGTGTGTGTGTGTGTGTGTGTGTGTGTGTGTGTGTGTGTGTGTGTGTGTGTGTGTGTGTGTGTGTGAGCTGCTTGGGGCAGGGACACAAAGCACTGGTTTCACAGAGGGGGTGGTGGATGACTTGGCTTGGACACTCGGATGAGGAATTAACTCAACAGCTGTGCCAGTGGGGAGCTTTACTGGGGACCTAGGAAGAGATAGACAGAGAAACCCCAACCCCAGGCTGAGTGTGTTCCCTGGGTGTTCCTAAGGGAAATTGTGCTTGATGCAGATATCTGCATCTGGAAGTACTGGGTGTATCCATTTTTATTCTAAGTGAATGTTCTCCTCCAGTGTCAGTGCTGAGGATTCAGGCTCCTTGACTGCTGGCCCAGAGAGGGGACATCACATATTTGTGGCAGTGGTGGGATATTAATTTAACTTCTGTAGCCTGTAAACAGTTGTCACAGAGGGTGAGTGTACTCTCAGGCAGCCAGAAGGTAAACATTAACAGTTTTATTTATTTATTTATTTTTCTTAGTTTAGTTTAGTCAGGGAAAGCAGGCAAAGATAGCAGAGGATTATGGCAAGTTGACAAAGAACCAGTTGGCCAAGGTGTGTGAAGCTGAAGGACTGTTGCTTGCCAATATGACTAAAGGGGAAATGATTTCAGTCTTAGTCACAGCTCAGACCAGCAACCAGGAGGATAACCAGTCTGGTGATGGAAATTTGCACCCCTCAGAAACATGACAGTTCTCCTTTTCCTCAGAGTACTTAAAAATCCATCTGTAGTTAAAAAGACTTGAACTGGAGGCCAAATGTTTGGAACTAGAATCAGCAGAGAGACTGCAGTATTTGGAGGCTGAAGAAAATGAGAAACTGCAGTGTTTGGAGGCTGAAGAAAAAGAGAAGCAGTGTCAACATGAGATGGAGATGCTGACTTCTTTGACAGGGTCATGGAGGTAATGGGAGGGAACAACCGAACCCCAGAAGCAATAAATGTCAGTAAATGTCTTCCACAATTTACAGAGGATGATAATTTTGATAGTGGTATTCATATCTTTGAAAGAGTATGTAAACAGTATAATGTTCCTGACCCCCCTTCTCCATGGTAAAGCTGTAAGTGCTATTTGTAAATTGCCTGATATTGATTGTTTAAACTATGATAAAGTAAAGAACTGTTTACTTGAATGTTTTAAGTTAACACCTGAAGCTTACAAGGAAAAAGGTTTGTGAGCATAGATGCAAGGCAAATAAAAGTGTGTGTGATTATATAACTGATTTAAGCACTTATTTTCATAGGTGGGTGAATGAGTGTCAGGTCACCACTTTTGAAGGGCTGGCAGACCTTTTGGTGAAGAAGAAGCCCTTAGCGCTTTTCTGAGGACATGAGAATCTGGTTAGCATACTGAGAGTGTAACTCTGCAGATGAGCTGGGAAAAAAGGGGATCTATTTAGCAAGCAGGGCATGAGTGCACAGGAAAGGGATACCCAGTGCTGCACATGGATATAAGAGAACCCATGGTGGGCAGCCTAAACCGCCCCATTAGAGTACACCAGTAACAAGGGAAGCCACTAGTTCAAGTACACAGCCAGGATCAAGGGTTAAATGTTTTAAATGTAATCAGTGGGGCCATGTATCATATAGAGGTCCATGGAGGCAAGGTGGGGAACAAAAGGTGGTGGAGCCAGCATATAGTAAGAACAGTATGCCAGTGGTAAGTTGTCTGGAGACAACAGGCATATCAGACTATCACAAGAGGTTATATCCTATCTTAGTGGATAGAAAATAGGTGACTGATAAGAGAGAGACAGCCTCTAACATAACAGTTGTGAAGCCTGCCATGATTAAAGAGGAGCAGTACTTGTTTGGGTAGTCCACTCCAGTCAGAGCTTTAGGACGGACCCCATTCCAAATGTCTTTGGCCAGGGTTCACCTTGACTGGGAGGGTGGAAAAGGAAGCAAGCAGGTAGGTGTGTTTTAGGATATCCCTGCAGATGTCTTGATAGGGAATTATTTTGATAATGCAGCAACTTGTGTGCATGCAGTTACATGCAGTCAGGCTTGGAGACAGGCATGTGGGTCTGGTAGCCTGGGGAAAACCCAGACAGACACCACAGCTGAGGCCAGGGCTAGTGGTGTGGCTATTTCAGGGAAGGTGCTTGATGCAGATACCTGCATCTGGAAGTACTGGGTGTATCCATTTTTATTCTAAGTGAATGTTCTCCTCCAGTGTCAGTGCTGAGGATTCAGGCTCCTTGACTGCTGGCCCAGAGAGGGGACATCACATATTTGTGGCAGTGGTGGGATATTAATTTAACTTCTGTAGCCTGTAAACAGTTGTCACAGAGGGTGAGTGTACTCTCAAGCAGCCAGAAGGTAAACATTAACAGTTTTATTTATTTATTTATTTTTCTTAGTTTAGTTTAGTCAGGGAAAGCAGGCAAAGATAGCAGAGGATTATGGCAAGCTGACAAAGAACCAGTTGGCCAAGGTGTGTGAAGCTGAAGGACTGTTGCTTGCCAATATGACTAAAGGGGAAATGATTTCAGTCTTAGTCACAGCTCAGACCAGCAACCAGGAGGATAACCAGTCTGGTGATGGAAATTTGCACCCCTCAGAAACATGACAGTTCTCCTTTTCCTCAGAGTACTTAAAAATCCATCTGTAGTTAAAAGACTTGAACTGGAGGCCAAATGTTTGGAACTAGAATCAGCAGAGAGACTGCAGTATTTGGAGGCTGAAGAAAATGAGAAACTGCAGTGTTTGGAGGCTGAAGAAAAAGAGAAGCAGTGTCAACATGAGATGGAGATGCTGACTTCTTTGACAGGGTCATGGAGGTAATGGGAGGGAACAACCGAACCCCAGAAGCAATAAATGTCAGTAAATGTCTTCCACAATTTACAGAGGATGATAATTTTGATAGTGGTATTCATATCTTTGAAAGAGTATGTAAACAGTATAATGTTCCTGACCCCCCTTCTCCATGGTAAAGCTGTAAGTGCTATTTGTAAATTGCCTGATATTGATTGTTTAAACTATGATAAAGTAAAGAACTGTTTACTTGAATGTTTTAAGTTAACACCTGAAGCTTACAAGGAAAAAGGTTTGTGAGCATAGATGCAAGGCAAATAAAAGTGTGTGTGATTATATAACTGATTTAAGCACTTATTTTCATAGGTGGGTGAATGAGTGTCAGGTCACCACTTTTGAAGGGCTGGCAGACCTTTTGGTGAAGAAGAAGCCCTTAGCGCTTTTTCTGAGGACATGAGAATCTGGTTAGCATACTGAGAGTGTAACTCTGCAGATGAGCTGGGAAAAAAGGGGATCTATTTAGCAAGCAGGGCATGAGTGCACAGGAAAGGGATACCCAGTGCTGCACATGGATATAAGAGAACCCATGGTGGGCAGCCTAAACCGCCCCAATAGAGTACACCAGTAACAAGGGAAGCCACTAGTTCAAGTACACAGCCAGGATCAAGGGTTAAATGTTTTAAATGTAATCAGTGGGGCCATGTATCATATAGAGGTCCATGGAGGCAAGGTGGGGAACAAAAGGTGGTGGAGCCAGCATATAGTAAGAACAGTATGCCAGTGGTAAGTTGTCTGGAGACAACAGGCATATCAAACTATCACAAGAGGTTATATCCTATCTTAGTGGATAGAAAATAGGCGACTGATAAGAGAGAGACAGCCTCTGACATAACAGTTGTGAAGCCTGCCATGATTAAAGAGGAGCAGTACTTGTTTGGGTAGTCCACTCCAGTCAGAGCTTTAGGACGGACCCCATTCCAAATGTCTTTGGCCAGGGTTCACCTTGACTGGGAGGGTGGAAAAGGAAGCAAGCAGGTAGGTGTGTTTTAGGATATCCCTGCAGATGTCTTGATAGGGAATTATTTTGATAATGCAGCAACTTGTGTGCATGCAGTTACATGCAGTCAGGCTTGGAGACAGGCATGTGGGTCTGGTAGCCTGGGGAAAACCCAGACAGACACCACAGCTGAGGCCAGGGCTAGTGGTGTGGCTATTTCAGGGAAGGAGCTACCCTGTAGCAGCGAGTCTGAAGCTGAGCCACAGCTGCTGGTAGGTACTGATGTTCCCTCGGACACATTGACTACAAGGGCAGAGGTGAGTGGTAGTAGCCAGGCTGACAGTGAGGTACTGCTGTCAGAGGATACCAAACTTCCTGTGGAAGGGGAGCTGGGAAGAGTCACAAAAGTAGAAGTGAGACAGGCTCAGCTCTCAGACCCTACATTACAAGACTTGAGGGAGGTAGCTAAGGAGACACAAATCATTCCCAATGAAAGGGGGAATCTGTATACTCAAACAAAAGGTTACTGTATAGAGAGTGGACCCTGAGGGAGGGCTAGAGGGTGAGCTAATACAGCAGTTGGTAGTGCCTAGAGCCTACCATCTGGTACTTCTAGCCATAGCCCATGACATGGCTTTTGCAGGTCATATGGGCATAAAGCATACCAAGAGACATATTATGCAGTACCTTTATTGGTCTGGAATTGCAAAGGATGTAACAGTGTACTGCAGGACCTGTGAGCAGTGCCAAAAATTAGACAAAGCAGGAGACAAGGTCAAGACTCCTTTGATGCCTTTGTCTGTGATTGAGGAGACATTTCAGAGGGTATCTACGGATATTGTGGGGCCTCTGACTCCCCGAAGTTCCACAGGTAAGAAGAATATCCTGGTGTTAGTAGATTATGCTACTAGATACCCTGAGGCAGTGGCTCTGGCCTTCATTGAGGCAGAGAAGGTGTCAAATGCTTTGTTAGAGATTTTCAGCAGGGAGGGTTTCCCAAGAAAAATACTGACTGACAGAGTACCAATTTCATGTCTTCCCTGCTGGCTTGTATGTGCACACACTGTGGGATGACACATCTAAAGACCACCCCTACCATCCCCAGGCTAATGTTCTTGTGGAGAGGTTAAACTCTACACTAAAGACCATGCTACCTGCATTTGCAGACCAGTTTAAGAGAGATTGGGGCAAATACCTGCCCCATCTGCTATTTGCTTACAGAGAGGTTCCCCAGAAATCAACAGGTTTTTCACCCTTTGAGTTGCTGTATGGGCATAGGATGAGCGGGCCTTTAGATATGATTCATGATGAGACGGAGGGTGAGTGTGAATCCCACAAGGAGTGTGTTGTGGCATATGTCCTGAACTTCAGGACAAGGCTTAGGGAGCTCATGGGCTTGACCCAGGAGAACCTGACAAGAGCCCAACATCAGAAAATAGTCTGGTATGACAGGAATATTCGAGCAAGAGAGTATGCTGTGGGGGAGCAGGTTATGGTTCTTATTTCTGTCAGACACAATAAGTTGCAGACAGCTTGGAAGGGACTCTTCAAAGTGGTAAGGAAGGTCAGTGATGTTAACTACATGGTAGAACTGCTAGACAGAAGGCAGGGACCCAAACTGGACCATATTACCATGATGACCATGGTAGGGAGGCCCTGGTGCTAAGTATTTGCAGTAGGAGGCAGGAGGAGTCTGAGGAAGATCTATAACTACAGTGAGCCAGCCAGGCTAATAACAAGTTACTGTGGTGGAGTCTAGGGTTTCAGGCTTATTATATGACAATGCAGCAATGTAGTGGGTTAGCAATGCCAATGTGGATGGGCTCTCAATACAGGGCATGGGTTAATGTATTCCCAGACTAGCCCATTTCTCTCAAACAACATTTCTCAAGGGTCACTTAAAAAATTAGCTTGAGTCTTCAAAGAGGGGAGAGATGTGATGATGTGAGGTATTGCAAGCTTTGTGAGGATAAGTAGGGCAGTGGATGTGTAACATATGCTAGCACAACTAGCTGGAATTTAGTAAAGAATTATATGTTCTTTGAATATCAAACTGATTTGTACAGATGCTTGTGTTGAAAAATGTACTTGTAAAGCTGATTGTGTTAAAAATGCACCAACAGTGGGTCCTGCTGACAGAAAAGAAATATACATGCATACAGTAAATGATTAAATGTATGCATCGTAACTGTTGAAATGAATAGATTGTAACAGAGAAAACTGGAAGAAAAGAGGTTAATCTCAATCCACCTGACTTTGAGAAATAGTAAGAAATTAAATGTCTGGGCATAGGGCATAAGGATGTTATTTCCCAGTTTTGAATGAAACCAGAAATGCAATGTTTGTAAGAAGCATGGTTTGTTAGTCTCTGTAGGAGGAGGAGAAGTTTGTAATTGTTTTATGACTTCCAGAAGCTGCACCAGATCTGAGCAAAGCTATTGTGTGTGTATTATTGACATATAGGTGCTAAATTCTGACAGTTTCTAGCAATCCTGTGTTTCCAAATGTTAGCCAGACATTCTACGTATGCTGTGCTGATGAGGCCATAAGAAGACCGAAACATGCATGTCCACAGCTAGTGGGGTTTGGCTTTATTGGCCTGAATTTGTCCATAACAAACTTATAAATGTAAATAAGTCATGGGTATTCAGAACTGCCATATAGCTTAAACACCTGATGTCCTTAAGGGCTCATTTGTATATATCCCATATTACCTCTAATGCAAAAGGTCTTAAGGAATCACACACAGTGGGAAGTCTAGCTTGGCTCGATTTTTCTTTTAGTTTTAAGTGATCGGTTTGTTTGTGTGACCTTGTTGTTTTAGTTTATAATATAATGCCTGGAGTATCAGTATTAGTATACAGATCGAGCCCTGTCTAGTTGAGGGATACAGATTAGGTACAAGTTTTACACTGATGCTCAATACAAGTGTAAAACATCTGAACTCACTGTCATAGCAAACTTGATTTACATTTTGGAATTGTGTGTTAGAGCTATGACATTTTTCTTAGATTTGCATAGAATTAGGCCTTTTTGAATCTGGCCCTTAGTATTATAACTTCATGCCTAGAACATATAGTTGGCTGAAATATTAATCTTGCCTTATTTCAGTGCATATAGTAAAACATGCAGCCAGTTTATAACATATAGGATCATAGGATCATAGGAGATTACTAGGCTATTAACCCGGAGGACATTTTAAGCCTACCCATTTCATCCCAGTGTAATACTGTAGAAACTTATCTGCAACAGCTGGAAAGGCCACAGAAATACCTCACTAAAAGAATCACAGGCCTAAAGCAGATGCCATATGCTGACAGTCTAAAAAAACTCCAGCTATACTCTGTGGCATATCGTCTACTCAGAGCCGATCTCTGCTTAACATACAAGGCCACAAGGCCATGTCAAACCCTGAGCTGTTAGACATGCTCCACTTAAAGAAATCCCAATCCCTCAGAGCCACACGCTCTAGGGATCTAAACCTTGTCATCACAATGAACAAAACATGCTGGAGGGATAGGTTCCTGACCCAGAGACTCCCCATACTCTGGAATAGACTGCCCATACATGTCAAGTAGAGCGCCTCCTTGGCCCTCTTCAAAAGGAACCTTGATGATTGGATGGGAGATAAGAAATTCACCCCGGGGATCATGTCAGTCGCCCTGCTAGACAGGGGTCCAGAGAAGTAAATATTGTGGGAAGAAATAGCCAGGGAATTATTATGGCTAGGCTTGCATAGGCCCTAGGCCCTAGGGCCGATAGCCTAGTACAAACCTATGAACTTATGAAATGCTAGTCAGTACCCAAGATTGCATTTAGTGATGACTGCCCATGTCCAGGAGAGTTACGGACACTATCCCCGGTAAGAATTTATGGTGTCCCATCCACTCATTCAGGTTCCTGTTGAATAGTGTCATAAAGGTGCTCTGTTTCACATGAATTGGTAGCCTGCTCCAAAGATACAGCAGTTGCTGGGAGATAAATCTGTCCGTCTGGCATATCCTATACAAGTCACAGGTCATATTTAGATCCCTGGAATGGGTAGCCCTAGTTGATTTATGGATATGCAGCAAATTCATTAGGTTTGGGTCTTGGATTGCTCTGTAGGCCTAGGCATAAGTGTCCCCTAAGAAGTCTATACGATATGGAGTATAGTGACAGGGGCTTTAGTCAGTCTGTGTAAGGCACATGCTGGAGCCCTTTGACCTTCTTTGTTAGAAACCTCTGAGGTCTCTCTAATTATTGCAGGTGCTTTGTACGGTACATGCCAAACAGGGCATTATACTGAGTTATAGGACAGATAAATTCTGAGTATAGAGGGGTTATAACCTCTTTTGCTCTTGAGGTAATGCCTTTACTAATCAAGTGTGCTACATAGAAACCCTTTCTTACTACAGTAGACACATGGTAGTCGAAGTTAAGGTTGCAGACAATTTGTGATCCCAGGTCCCTTATCACTTTGCGGGTACTTAGGGTATTGTTGTTGATTTGATAGTGTGAAGGGGTATTATTTGTGCAGAAGGAAATGATGATGCATTTCTTTGCATTCAGTTTGACACCGTGACTAATTCACCAGTTGTACATCTGGGTGAGACCTTCCTGGAGTATACCGACATAATTTGGGGATTCAGTGATTGCACCTAGTTTGCAGTTGTCTACAAACTTGGTCAGCCACAGCCCCTTAGTTTTGACCTGAACTTCTGAGAAGTTTATTCCAAACAGTAGGGGGGCCCAGCACTTACCCCTGTGGTACCCTGCTGGTAACAAGTCTGCTGGCTGATGTGGAGTCACCCACTTTAATAGTGTGTGTCTGGTTTATGAACAGTTGGCACCCCATCTTACAACGAAGGGGTTTACACGCAGTTTGCTAAGTTTACCGGTATTGCATGAATTTGAGATTGTGTTGAAAGCCTTTGCCAAGTTGAGGTATGCTGTGTGCAGAGATTTGCCCTCATCAATGGCCCTGGTCACATTTTCAAAGAAATCCACCAGATTTAACAGGCAGGATCTGCCCTTGAAGAGGCTAAATTGGGTAGGATTCAGGGAGGTCCCCTATGTCTTTATTTATGAGGTCCATAATGATACATTCCATGGCGTTACAGATGAGGCTGGTCAGGCTTATGGGTCTGTAATTCCCCTGTTCTGTTGCTAGGCCACCTTTGTGGAGGGGAATAACTGTTGTTGTTTTCCATTTCACAGGAATAAAATCTGGTTAGGCTATGACTGAAAAGGGTACTTAATCGTGATGCTAGCTCATGTTTTAGCCTGTTTAGAAGACAGCCTTGGATGTTGTCTAGTTCCATAAAAGCTGTGTTTTTTGCCTTGGACAAGGTTTTGAGGATGTGTTCTTCAGACAGGCAGGGTGGGGGAAGTTTGGGGAAGGTTTGTGATAAGTTAGGAGGGGATAAGGGAGTGAAATTTTTGCCAAACCTATCCATTGGCAGGTATGCTATCTCAGTGGGGTCAGTGTGTGTGATACCATTGGTCACTAGTTCTGCACATGCTTGAGTCCTACCTTTTACGCTGCATACATATCTGTAAAAGGCCTTATGGTTATCCTTGGCTATACTTGCTAAGTTTCTTTCAAAGGGGCCCTTAGAGAATTTGACAAGTTCTCTTATTTGCTTGTTGAGGCTGAGGAGGGTGTTTTTCCATTACTATGGCCTTGCCTTTGTTTTCTTAGACAGCAACTTTTTGTATTTATTGTAAAGTTTGTTGATGCTGAATGTCCACCATGGCAGCTTGTTTTTACTTGGGGCTCTGGCTTTGATTCTTTCTGGTACAGTTGAGTTTATACACTTATGCAGGTGATTGTACAGGACGTTAGTGTAAGCTTTGGCATAGTTACCACTTCCAGCTTGGAGTGGACATTGGAATGCATTTACACCTTCACCTACAAGAGTATAGTTTGCCTTGGTGAAGTTATTTAGTCTGATTTCACCCTTTGTAAGTTCTGATGTTAGTGAATATACAGTTTTTTTTAATACTGATATAGTAAGCATGTATCCATGTGTATGCAGTAAGACCTATTAAAATGTAAATCTTTTTTGAAAAGTAGCAAATGCATTTCATCATATATTGGTATGAAACAATGGTGAACAATTGTTCTAATAGCTCCTAACCATGCATACCAGTACTGCATTATTAATTAAGACTGAAATTTCTTCACCAACAAATAATACTTACCTTTATGACTCAGCTACTGAGGTATTTGTTTTATATAAATTCAGACAAGATGTATAAGAAACAGCCAGCAAACTGCTGCAATCTGAAATTTACAATTTTGATTTCACACTTGTGGTGAATCTTACATTTCAAAGCTTTTCATTATTGCAACATGCAAAGTGTGATTTACAATCTGCAGGAAATCCTTACTGCTGCATAAAATAGAACTGTTTACTCTGACAAGAGAGTGCATAGCTCATAGCACACACACACACACACACACACACACACACACACACACACACACACACACACACACACACACACACACACACACAGACACACACACATATATATATAAATATATATATAAAATTCCCATGACTTTCATATTGGTAAATCAAATTTAACTGTACAATCCTGTTAGTATGTATATTTAAGCAATAACCCATGACTGGGTGTGGGTAATGCTGTATTTATCCATGGGTGGTGTGGTTTGAACAAGAGGGCTTCACCCTCGTGATCAAACAAAGGCAACCATGGGTAAATTCAGCATTACCCACACCCAGGAGTAGGTTATTGCAATTTTACAATGACATTATTTAAAAAAGAAATTGCTTCCTTTTCTTAAATAATGTCTTTGTATAAAGATGGTGTAGTGTTCTGTGTTGTTTACCCATTCTTCCATGTTTTCAGATGTACTGTGCATGCATGTGGGACTTACGTTCCCAAGCTTGCAAAGTACCTCAGTGTTGTTCAACAGAAGTAACACATAAAAAAGAATCTCTGTTGCTTGTTCTTTTTTTTTTTTTTTTTTTCTTCTTTTTTTTTTTTTTTTTTTGTAGTATGAGGTAAGAATGTGGACATTCTCTGAAAATCCAGACAGTTCAGAGGTAAGATAGTCTGGTGACACAATGCAGAAATACAAGGAAAATCAGGTATGTTTCTGTTTCTTTAGCTTTACAGAAAGTACCTACCTCATTTTTCTTATATTTGGTCTGCCCTTGGTAGCATATATCAATAGAAAAGTCTGATCACTCAATGGTACTTCAGTCGCCAGACTTTTTTTTTGGTATATGCTCAGTTTACAGTGGGCACACTGGTTGGGCTGACTGATCAGCATGCACATTTTTTAATACTTATGAGAAGTCATTGTATAACAGAAGATATATATATGCATATGTGGGTATGTGTGAATCATTTCAGAACTGGAAAGGGAAGTCTGGAATTTCAGTTATGTCACTGGAACATGTGTGGAGCTTTACATTTTATGGTAACTAAGCCTACAAAATACACACAACAGTAAATTAAAAATCAACATAATGCAATGAGTTTCTCTGGCTACAGAAATGGCCCCAAATACACAGTTAAGCATCAGAATAAAAATACAAACTGTCTTATCCAGGTGTGTCTAGACTCATGATTAAATATTGTCTCAACATCCTGTATCCTGTTAGATGTCAGATAAATTCATAAGGATGATAATGGAACACTGACTGTAATCTTTAAACAGAGCCAGGGAGACTAGAAAATTAAATAAGGTTAGTACAATTATGGCTGCACAAGAGTCATGAATACAGTATCTGGTAAGGACAAAATTCTGGTTGGATATACATCGATGCAGACAAAACATAGAAAACAGCCAATCAAATTATGATTAAAAAAAACATGCACTATTTTTGTCAAAAGAAAATACTAGCTTTTGTTGGAAAGCTCAGTATGTCCCTTTTTTAATTTATATGACCTCACATCAGGAATAATTATAAAGCAGATTGCTGTAACAACAGCTTGATTAGCCACTTTTCTTGTTTTTCCAGACATGCAAGTCAAAAACTATTATAAAACCATGCCAAAAAATAGCCATATTTCTACCATGCCTCCCGCAAATGATTCCTTGTATTGTATATGGCAGATATTTTGGAAAACTTACCCTGGAAAGGAGACAAATATGCTTGAGATATTCCAACATTTGCCCCCATACAGTTATCATTAACTCAGAGTGCTGAGACTGTTACTTTAGAAACCTAGATGATGAGGGGTGTCATTTCTAAACATTTAAGTCAAAAATAAAAAAAAATAATAAAGCATAGTTCCAATCTCTGTTCACAGCAGCAAAAAAATGTACTACATGTAGTCATAAATGGTAGATGTTAATTGGTGAGATACATAATGAGGACAGCGAGTGTAATAACATCCTGAAAGGGTAGTCAGGCATAAATTAGTGTGGTTCCATGATAAGGAACAGCTTAACTAACAAGCAAATTAGATTGGATGGTAAAGATTGAAGAGACACTGATGCCTTGTCGGGGGGTGAGGGGGTGCTGGACCTAGAATCCCACTCTGCCAACATTTTCCTGAGTTTTTAAAGCCATATATAGCGATGCATTCATAAACGAACACAGAAGTTGGAAATTATTTTCAGGCAGTATACCCCCTGTTACTCCTTGTAGCATAGCCACAGCATTATCAGTTGAAGACTGGTACTGCCAAAGTACTTTCAGAGCTTCTAACAGTTAACTTTCTATGCTGTTATAGGAATTTTTCTATAAAAGAAAACACATACACACATTATTTTTAATAACCATAATTTATTATAAATATCAGCAGCACAGTGTTAGGTTGGAAAACCAGTGTTATTTGAAAAAAAAATCATAAATATTTCAACAGAATTGGGTAAGTAGTTCCTATGTGCTTTTGGTTATGATGGTGACATACAATCTGAATGTCATACCCACTAAAACACAGTCTAACACTTTTGTTGGGTGATGTTAGAAAACAGATGGTATACAGTGCAAACTCAAATTCTGGGCTGACTCCAATAAAGCAGCTTCCTTTGGATTTGATTCCATTCTTCCAGCTGAATTGCAGGGTGACAATATGTTTATTTTCATCAGGCTTTAAAAGAAACAGTAAAGAATATTTAGTCTGTTACATTCAGTAATTTTACCTTGTCTTTTGTTTACTGGAAATTATGAATGCATCTAAGGACTGTGTGCTCTATGCAGAACACCAGAAAATGTATGGTTCTTGGTATTCAAAACTGAAATTTTGTTTTCTTAAAAATGTCTTTATTTCCAGTTTGTGGATTCAGTACACAGTAATTAGTCTTTCAAAGCATAAGAAGGGATGGAAGCTTGTGTTTCGCCACCCAACACACAAGTTCTCAGTTGTCATTAAGGTTATGCTACCTAAAACTGGAGCAGTAAATGAAACAAGGGGAAATAATCATGAGGAGTCATAAACGGCCCAAAACAGCTCAAGTTAAAGTCTGCAGTATAGTCACACAAGCATTAGCCATAATGAGAAAAAACAAAATTATAGGTTAGTTTGTAAGTCTATGAATCACCATTAAGTACCGCTAGTGCAGGTTAGCACTTCCTGCAGTCCTGGAGGTGGCTGCATTGTTTTGGCTAAGCACTGCTCCATTCACTCCCACACAAAAGACATACACTCAAACACACACACACACACACACACACACACACACACACACACACACACACACACACACACACACACACACACACACACACACCACACATCCCACACCCCATACATACCTGTACTGTGTTTTCAGAACATTCCTGATGTCTTCTTTTTCCTGCCCTCATAACTCTTGGATGATTTCAGTCAGTAATGGTAGAGATTAGTTTCCTACTTCATATCCTTCAGTAATCCCAACGTATTAAAAAAGCTGTTAGGTTAGCAAATTGCTAAGTAGATAGGCGGTCTGTTTCCAAGCTATCCCTTCTGCTGTCCTGTCTTGCACTTGAGAGGAATGTATAGTACTGCATGTTCCTCCCCTGCACATCACCAGCTGTTTCAAGTATTGTATAATGCCCAACATCCTCAAAATATAACTGAAATGTCCACACTGCAGTAACTTCTCACTTAGTACAGTGAGTTAGTTCTGAAATTTACATGGCAAGAGTGTGAGGTTTGACACCCTTTTAGTACCTTTAAGTAAGTAGACCTTATCCATGTATTCAGTGGTTCCCTGCATATTTTAATTTTTTTAATGAAGTGGCTTTAAGGCACTCTATCTACAGCATCCCTGGTGTCTAGTGTTTCCCTGCCTGATCACCTTTACATGTGAGTGCCATTAAGGCATGAAAGCATAGGTCGCCCTGGTGTCTATTATTCTTCTAAACCCACAGATTAGGAGTTAGCCCTGACATCTAGTGGTTCTCCTTACCCATTGCTGCAAGCTTTGTTTGTTAGATTAGAGGTGTGTGAAAGTATGACAGCCACCACAACCCACCTTCCCACATACACAAACATACACACACATAAACACACACACACACACACACACACACACACACACACACACACACACACACACACACACACACACACACACACACACACACACACACATCCCTACCTAACCTACACCCCACTCACTATTTCCCCTCCTTTTACCTCTCAGGCAGACACAAACTCACAGATGCACTCACACATACAGCTTCTCACATGCAGTCATGCACGCATACCCTAACACTTCCTTACTACTAATCTTCCCAGCACTTACCTCTTCCATGACAGAGGAACATGGCCTTTTGTCTGAGTTCATTACCATGAGCAACCAGGAATAACTGTGCTAAGTTATGCAGCCCAGTGATTCAGTTGCATCAGTGACTTACTGCAGGCAGTTCCAGGGGAGAGCATATGGCTAACTAGCATGTGGTCCTCCCTTGGACTGCCTCATTAGTATCTAACAGACTGAGGAGACTGCCCACTGCTGTGCTTCAAGTCTTCATGCAAAAGCACTGTGGCAGGACTGTCTTTGAATTCCAAAAGGTTACCACATTGTGTATGCCTCACTTTAGCCTTTACAAATTCAGTCCAATATTGCTAGTACACATGGGTACAGCCATCCTTCCTGCCTCCACTGGTAATCACCTGAGACATTGTTTGAACCCAGGCCAACGCAGTTGTCAGAGCTATATCCCTCCACACCACTGACACAGAAAAAACTGAAAGTTACCTGTCAGGAAGCTGAATTTACAAAAATAAAATGCACATTGATAATGTATGACTTTTCAGCATAGTAATCAAGTAATTAATTAACACATACATGCATACATACATTTGTCAACATGATAAGTACACTTTCCCAAACACTATTTTCAGCTATCAACTAGGCCAAAAGGCATAGAAAAATTTACAAATGACCACATAAAGCATGTCTCAATAGTAGAATATAAACGGAGACAGACAGTAGCTAACCAAGGTTTATTAAACACATGAAAATAAAAGAATAGCATGCCTATTACAACAACAATAACAACAACAAGAAAAAGCTGTACAGTAAGAAGTAAACATCCTGAAGAATGTCACGGTTTGTTCAGTAGAATACTAAAGTTATTAGTAAAGAAAATTAAAGAAAATGAGTTAAAATTGTTATTGCTACAGGGGAGAAGATTACTGAAGAAGCAATAAAGCTAAAGAAAATGAGACAGAGTTATTACAGCTAGGGAGAAGGAAAGGGATAGGGAAAAAGGGATCATTTGAGAGGGAGTGAGGGAAATAGTGTAGGGTTGCCACCTTTCGTCATGGCTAAAACTGGAGTAAAGCCACACCCCCATGTCACCAGTAACCCCGCATGTCCCACCCCTCTCCCGCCCACATTCTGCCCATTTTGTGACATCACGATGACATCACCCGGCACAGAACGCCCTCTTTTTCCATTCCTGCTACCTGCTTTCTGCTGATTTACTATGCTTTTCTGTAAAAAAGCATAGTAAATCAGCCGGTTTACAAACTCCGATACTCTGTTTCCTTTTTGAAAGAGAATACCAGAGTTTGTACAGTGTTTTCCGGACTACCGGAGAATCAATTTGATTTCCGGATAGTCTGGAAAAAAAAACTGGAGGGGTGGGAACCCTAAAATATTGGGATGTTCATGTGAGAAAATATTTAAATTATGTGCAAGCAAATTTGAGAAATATCTCAGATACAACTTGAGTTTGGCATTGTTTACCAGAGTTACGGTGGTGCTTAGTTAGTTACTGTCCTTTATTATCAAATCAGTGTTATTGTAGGCTCTCAGTAATGTATCTGTGAGTGATTTATGAAAGTTGACTAATGTGTTGGAATTACATATGGTAGGAGGGATTTTATTCCAGTTAACAAAAGACTGCTCTACTGTGGACAGTGTGTTTCTAAGGGAGTATGATGTTTTCCTAAATTGTAGAAGATTTTTGAGAGGAGGACAGCAATGGTCATGTCAATGTTTGTATTTAAAGATGTTCAGAAGGAATGTAGCTCTCTCTTCAATGTGTAGCCATTTAAACCTGTTGATAGTAAGGCAGTGGTCCTCAAAGGGAGGGCACCGGTAAATAAACCTAACAATTTTATTATCTGTATTTAGTAATACATGACAGTTCTGGGTGAAATGTAAAGCAATGATGGGAAAGTTTGTTATAGTAGGTTCAGTTCCATAAACATTTAGGATAATCTTGTAAACAGCAGATGTTATGTTGTCCTCTCTTGCCTTCATTCTTACTGGCTGGGTTCAGAGCCAATCCTCGGCTCTGACTCGGCCAAGTACTAAAGCTTGAAGTCTTTCACTTGGCTCTTGGTTGAACATCTATCCCATCATGCAGGGGTGTAATCCCCCAGATCTCATTTGCCACGTAAATAGATCGGAGGTTCTTCATCTTGGCCATGGCTAAGTGTTGAATTTTTCATTAAAATATAATTTTTTCTTATAGTTACTTGAAATGAGTGTTAAGATTAGTTAGTTATATTTGTTATAATATAGTGTGGTTTTTTGCTCTTGCTATCAGTGCTTATATATATATATATATATATATATATATATATATAGCTGTTTTTTGGCTTTGTGGTTGGCCGTCACTTCCCTCGTCTGGCCACCGTTTCTTCTATCCCATTTAACTTGCAAACCCGTAGCTTTTAGGGTTTTTGTTGTATTTTCTTATTGGAGCACTGTTTAAGTTAGAAGTGCGTCCAATCTATGTGTGTAATGTGTGGTTGTTTTTCCCTTCAGGCAGTTAGCCAAGCTTGTGCCCGTTTAAGTTAGAGGGCCTAGTGCCCATTTAAGTTAGAGGGTATAGCGAACTTCCTCCCTTTTCTAGACTAGTTGTTAAGTTTCCCTTGATAACTTTATAATAACTTAGATTTTTCAGAGTGTGGTTTTGCTAATATAATACTTTTCATAGTGTGGTTTGAATTTATACAAAATTAGTTGTCACTTGTTGTGCCATAATGTCTAAAGACCAAAAAGAAACCAAGAAATTCAGGTTTAAGAAATGTCAAAATTGCTCCCAGAAAATGTCCTTGACTGATGATCATAGTATCTGTGTGTATTGTCTCGGAGCCATCCATTTACAAGAAACATGTACCTTCTGCTATTCCTTTAACTCTAGGATTTTACTAGAGAGGAAAAACAAACTCATTGTAAGCGGGCTTCTGCAGTCTCCTTTCTCTGAAAGTTTAGAAAGTCGGAGCACCTCCAGTAAGACTAAGTCTCCATCTAAAATTGACAAACCTACCAAGATCTTCTTCATCTTCTTCTGGCCATTCAGAACCACCACAGAAGACAGCAAAAACAACCTAATCAGATCCAAGACCTTCTGGATCAGATGAACCAAGCCCCTTGGCATCACAGATATCGAAGACAAGAGATTCTCAGATTTGGAGCCTGTCTCAGGAATTGTTACCGGTCTCCCCTACTCTGAGGTCTCCCATTTTACAGAGATCTTGTTCACTTACCCTTTCCTCTAGGTCCTCCAGGAGCCTATCGGATGATGATGTGGATAGGATGGTGCACAGACTGCTGAAGTCACTGTCACTGGCAAAACTTTTCTTGGCTCCAACCCAGTCAGTTCTGGAGCCAGTAAAGGTCTTTTCGTCCATGTCTATTCCTCCTCCAAGCTAAGCTGGAACATTGGTGCCAGAATGTCTATTACCCCTTGTAGTAGTAGAATCTTCTGTGCCGAGACCCACTCTGGAGATTTTGGAACCATTGTCTGCTTTGACATCCTCGGTGTCATCTGGGATGTCTAGGAGTTGAAGCTCTCCAGTCAGGTCTGGAGGGGATGCTCGGACCTGAGACTCTTTGGTTCCGAGCTTGCCTTTTGGTGCGGGTGAGCTCAGGTCCTACATCGAGTTCGGAGCTGGCCCCCTTGGCACCGGGGATTCCCTCTGCTTCTTCGGAACTGGAGGTGTCCTCAGAGCCGGGGGGGGGAATAGCTTTTGAGCTGATGAGGAGTGGGCTGTCCCCCCTACAGCTCTACACAAGGGTACTAACATCCTTCCCCCTAAAGCACCAGCTTCTGTCTTGGCACCACCCCAACCACAGGACAGCAGAGATTCCGGGCCTCAGGGTGCCCCATTGGGTGAACAACAGTCTCCCAAGACCTTTCCAGAATACCGTTCTGAGGAGGTTCCCTGAAAGAGACTTTACAAGAGGAAGCACCTGTACTCACCAGATGAGTCAGTAACCTCAGACACTGACCTCGAGGAGTCAGGAGGGTCCCCATGGTCACCCTCTGAGTATATCTCCTTTGCGGATATCCTAGAAATCCTTAAACAGAGAGGCGGCTGGAAACCCATCAATTCTTCTGATGAGGAGTCGGTGTATCTGAAGGCATTTATATCTCAACCTTCAGCCACCTGGGTGTCTCTGCCTTTCGAACAACTCATGGAACTAGTTAGTCAAAAGGCATGGGAGTCACCAGATGCAATGGAACCGCTCCTTGGAGGCCAAACAAATTTATTACAGACCCAACAGACAAAGAATTTCTTACAAAAGGAGTCCCTGTAGATGCCATGGTGGTGGCAGCAGTCACTAAGAAGGAACTTTCCAAAACGTCCTCATCTGTCCCTCCATCGAACAAGGAGTCTCAAACAATGGACAGATAAGGGAAGCATATTTTTTCATCAGCGACTTTTGCCCTTAGATCGCTGAACTACCTAATGCACTTCACTAGACTTCAGAGAGATCTCCTGAAAGAGTTAGATGATACTCTTCAAGGTACATTAGCTACAGGGGTCTCAGATAAGGCATCCTCTCAGCTGTCCACATTAAATTACATAGTGGACTCCTCCATGAGACTGATTTCTTACACAGCAGATGGAGCAAGTAGGCCAGTGGGTTCAGGAGTTTCCCTAAGGAGACACTTCTGGATGCGCTTGTGTAATTTTGTGGAATCTTTCAAGTCTACCTTTGTCAATGCCCCTTTCGATGGTTCCTCACTCTTTGGACCAAAAGTCAAAGATATGCTCACCAGATGCAAGCAAGAAGGGAAAACTCTCTCTGCCAAAATGTGGTTCAAAAAATCCCAGGGAGTTTTTCAAGACGTACGAGGTGAATCCTTCCCCAGGGGCAGAGGGGGAAGTAGTAATGGTAGACATCATCCACACAGCAGAGGGGGTCTGTAAAATCAGGTTGACCATGATTCCTTTCACGGCTGACCTTTCCAGTACTCCTGAAAGGAGGCCCACCTGCCCTCCTCAGGCAGCAGTTGGGGGCGTTTATCTTTGTACCTGGAAGCCTGGCAAGAGATCACAAAAGACAAGTGGGTACAATGTATAATATCCAGAGGTTACTCCATTACTTTTTGCCTTCTCGTTCCACACGTCAGAAAAATCCCAGACATTCCACCCAGTCAAAGGGAACAGGCAACTGTACAGATTCAAAAGTTGCTGGAAAACAGAGTCATCCAAAGAGTCCCTGCAGACCAAATAGGATTCGGAACTTACTCAAGATTCTTTTTAGTGCCATAAAGAACAGGGGACTGGAGACCCATCTTGGATCTCAGCAAACTAAAACGAATCTGTAAAGAAGTCAAAGTTCCAAATGGTGACACTGCAGTCTATTCTTCCCTTTTAGGAAAAGACAAATGGATGTGCTCGATAAATCTCCAGGATGCATACTACCATATCAAAATGGACAGGCCCTCAAGGAGATATTTGTGCTTCCAGCTGGGAACCAATCATTACCAATTCCGAGCTCTGCTCTTTGGTCTCACTACAGCCCCCAGAGTGTTCACCAAATGCATGTCAGTAGTCACGGCTCAGTTGAGATGAATGGGTTTCCAAGTGTTTCTGTACCTAGATGACTGGCTCCTGACTGCCACCACCAGGCATCTACTACAACAGGCACGCAAAGCCACATTACAACTCTGTTCTCACTTGGGGATAACAATAAATGCAAAAAAATCTGCTTTGTTGCCATGTCAGCATATTACATTTATAGGAGCAGATCTTGACACCATCTCCATGATGGCAAAGTTACCTGCGGAGAGAGTATCTCTACTCAGACAACAGATTTTCAACCTTCTGCCAAGAACCAAAGTGAAAGTGAAAACAGTCTTAAAAGTTCTAGGAACCATGGCAGCAATGATAACCCTAGTTCCCCTAGCCTGGATGCACAAAAGAATTCTGCAATGGCTCCTTTTTTCTCAATGGTCATTTCAAGAACTCCCTATGTCTCACCAGATCAAAATCATAGAGTCATGCAAGAAGGATCTACGATAGTGGCTCCTTTCCAGTCAAGTGACATTAGGTCGCCCCTTTACCCTACAACAACCTGTAGTGACAGTGACCATGGATGCCTCCCAGATAGGGTGTGGGGGGGGGCATTATCTGGGGAGGAAGGTCCAAGGCACATGGCAGGAGCACGAGGTCCATTTGCACATCAATGTCCTAGAGATGAGAGCAGTGCTCTTGGTCTTGCAAACACTTCAGGACTATCTTCCATTAGGAACAATTGCAATTCAGACAAACAACATGTCGGTAGTCTGGTACATAAACAAGCAAGGAGGAACCAAATCCTACCCCCTTTGCTGAGAGGCACTCAGAGTATGGCAATGGGCTACATCTTCCCAACGCTTTCTAGTAGCAATGCACATACCAGGGAAATCCAATGTGATAGCAGACAGACTCAGCAGCGCAATACTCATGCCTCATGAGTGGTCCCTAAAACAAGAGATAGTGGAGATAATTTTCTGGAAATGGGGCCAGCCTTGCTGTGTTCTCTTCATAATACCCATGGATGCCATATGCAGCAGCTACTTTGCCCTAGTCCCCCCTCTGGGGAGTCATCAAGGGATGCACTTGTATATGATTGGCCCAGGGACTTCTTTATGCATTTCCTCCCTTTCCTCTAATACCCAAACTCATAAACAAAGCCAAGTCATTGGGAAGCAAGCTAATTGCCATTGCCCCATACTGGCCTCATCAGATTTGGTTTCCCTTCCTCTGGCCTCATCTTCAGGAGGAATCATGGGTTCTGGACCCAGTTCCAGACCTTCTAACTCATATGTCCGGAACACCCCACCTCTCTCTCCAAACCCTCAAATTGACAGCGTGGCTGCTTCAGTTCCAAGTTTAGTCAGGCTTCATAATTTCACACTGGCAGTGAAACATATCTTAGTATCTTCACATAAGGCTTCAACCAGGAGGTCATATTCCAGTAAATGGAAGAGGTTCTCATACTGGGGACACATCAAGAGACATTGATCCCTTCTCTGCCCCAATCAGCTCTATTCTTGAATTCCTGGCAGAGCCTTTTCATCAAGGTTCTGCTGCAGCTACTATTAAAGTCCAATTAGCTGCAATTTCTAGTTTTCATGTGGGTGACTGGACTCCTAACTTGATGTCCCACAGATTGTCCAAAGCTTTCTTGAAAGATACTTGCTTATTAACACCTCCCATTAAAGAGCCCCTCTCACCATGGGATTTGAATTTTGTCCTGTCATATCTGACCTTACCTCTTTTTGAGCCCTCATCAACATGTGATCTCAAATTTCTGTCATGGAAAACAATTTTACTAGTGGCCATCACTTCTGCAAGGAGAGTCTCAGAACTGCAAGCCCTATCAATCAAACCTCCTTAAGTGATCTTCCATAAGGATAGAGTATCTTCAAACTAATCCATCCTTTTTACCTAAGGTATGTTCTCAGACTAATTTAAACCAATCTGTTGAGCTGCCAGTGTTTTTCCCCAGTCATGGCAACAAGGCAGAATACAAGCTACACCAATTAGATGTGCACAGACAACTCCGCTTCTATTTACACAGAACCAAGGATTTTAGGAAATCTGACCAATTGTTTATTTCCTTTTCAGAAGCAAAAAAAGGCATGACTGTTTCTAAAGTCACACTCTCAAACTGGCTTTCAAGTTGCATCACCTTTAGCTACAGTACTAATAACAGACAGCTACCTTTCAAGGTCAATGGACATTCTACAAGAGCTATAGCAGCATCATCTGCCTATCTAGCTTGACTATCAATGGACAGTATTTAAGCAGCTGCCACATGGGCTAGACCCCATACCTTTATCCACATTGCCAAAGTGGTTAGAAAGACCTTCTACATAGACCACCTCATCACGAAGGGTTTCACATCTAGATCAAGAGGTAATCGTGCCCCTTTATTCATCCCTCATCAGGCCCATCATAGAATACAATGCCCCTTTTGGGATGTACCTTACCCGACACCTGCAGCAATTAGAAAGACCCCAAAAGTATCTCACCAAGAGGATTAAGGGTCTCAAACAGATGCCATATACTGCTCGGTTAAAAAAACTCCAGCTCTACTCAGTTGCATACCGCCTACTTCGAGGCGATCTATGCCTGACATACAAAGCTATGTCAAATCCAGAATTAATGGACATGCTCCACCTCAGTAAATCTAAATCCCTTAGAGCCACACGCTCGAGGGACTTGAACCTCAGCACAGAAATAAATAGAACTTGCTGGAGGGACAGGTTCATAACCCAGAGGCTCCCTTCGCTCTGGAATAGAATTCCAGTTCATGTGAGACAGAGCACCTCACTGAATCTCTTCAAGAAGAATCTCGATAAGTGGATGGGGGATCGTAGGTTTGTCCCAGGGATTACTCCTGTGTCACTATTAGACAGAGGCACAGTAAACTAAACCTTAAAAAGGGCACAGTATACTCAAATCAAGGGGTGGCGTAAGCCATACAGAATCAGGCTAGGCTTATAATTGCCCCAGGGCAGATAGCCTAGTATGAACCTATGAACCTATGAACCTATTACAAAGTGGATTTGGCCTCCAGGGACAGGGATTCCTTTGGTTCCACTGTACTGAGCCACTCAGGAAATGTGGTGCTAGGGATGCTGTCCCAACCAGTAAGAATGATGGCGAGATAGAACAACATAACATAAGTGTTTGTTGTCCATCTCACCTTCATTCTTACAACCCTCCCACCATCCCCCAAGCCAAGGCTTCTGGAGAACTTAGAGGTTTTTTCCTTAGGCAAGGAGATTCTCTGATTTTCTTTGTTATGTCTGTATTCTACAAAATGGTACATATAAACACATTATTATGGTTAGCAGCAAACAAGAGCTGGGGGATTACACCACTGCATGATGGGATAGGTGTTCAGCCATGAGCTAAGTGAAAGACTTTGAGGTTTAGTATTCGGTCGAGTCAGAGCCGAGGATCGTCTCTGAACCCAGCCAGTAAGAATGAAGGCAAGATGGACAATAAACATGGAACGTTATGGTGAGTACATAACTTCTTTTTTATTTGTATGGGTGAATGAGAATATCCTAATACTAATATCATCTGCATAAGGAATACAGTTGAGTATGAGAATATCCCAGGTGAATTCATTAATAAAAATAATAAAATAAATGTGCAGCAGTTAAGGGTGATAAAGGATAATGAGGGAAACGTACTCACAAGCAACGAGAGTGTGTTGAGCAGATGGAAAGAGTACTTTGAGGGGTTGATGAATGAAGGGAATGAGAGGGAGAGAAGGTTGGATGATGTGCGAATAGTGAATCATGAAGTGCAGTGGATTAGCAAGTAGGAAGTAAGGATAGCTATGAAGAGGATGAAGAATGGAAAGGCTGTTGGCCCAGATGACATACCTGTGGAAGCATGGAGGTGTTTTGGTGAAATGGCAGTGGAGTTTTTAACTAGATTGTTTAATGAAATCTTGGAAAGTGAGAGGATGCCTGAGGAATGAAGAAAAAGTGTTTTGGTACTGATTTTTAAGAATAAGGGTGATGTGCAGAGCTGTACTAACTACAGAGGGATTAAATTGATCAGTCACAGCATAAAGTTATGGGAAAGAGTAGTGGAAGCTAGGTTAAGAAGGGAGGTGATAATTAGTGATCAGCAGTATGGTTTCATGCCAAAAAAGAGCACTACAGATGCGATGTTTGCTCTGAGAGTGTTGATGGAGAAGTACAGAGAAGGTCAGAAGGAGTTGCATTGTGTCTTTGTGGACTTAAGAAAGCATATGACAGGGTGCCTAGAGAGGAGTTGTGGTATTCTATGAGGAAGTCAGGAGTGTCAGAGAAGTATATAAGAGTGATGCAGGATATGTACGAGGGTAGTGTGACAGCGGTGAGGTGTGCGGTGGGAGTGACGGATGCGTTTAAGGTGGAGGTGGGATTACATCAAGGATCAGCTCTGAGCCCTTTCTTATTTGCAGTGGTGATGGACAGGTTGACAGACAAGATCAGACAGGAGTCCCCGTGGATTATGATGTTTGCAGATGACATTGTGATCTGTAGTGAGAGTAGGGAACAGGTGGAGGAGACCCTGGTGAGGTGGAGAGGTGGAGATATGCTCTAGAGAGAAGAGGAATGAAGGTCAGCAGGAC
The DNA here is from genome assembly GCF_019279795.1 of Protopterus annectens. Lineage (NCBI taxonomy): Eukaryota > Metazoa > Chordata > Ceratodontiformes > Protopteridae > Protopterus > Protopterus annectens. The sequence continues at coordinate 1,440,967,740 of NC_056733.1, forward strand.
TAAGACAGAATATATGTGTGCAAATGAGAGGGAGCATAGAGGAATGGTGAGGATGCAGGGAGCAGAGGTGGCAAAGGTGGATGAGTTTAAATCCTTGGGATCAACAGTTCAGAGTAATGGTGAGTGTGGAAGAGAGGTGAAGAAAAGAGTACAGGCAGGATGGAGTGGATGGAGAAGAGTGTCAGGAGTGATTTGTGACAGACGAGTACCAGTAAGAGTGAAAGGGAAGGTCTGCAAGAGGGTAGTGAGACCAGCTATGTTATATGGGTTGGAGACAGTGGCATTGATAAAAAGGCAGGAGTCAGAGCTGGACGTGGCAGAGTTAAAGATGTTAAGATTTGCAATGGGTGTGATGAGAGTGGACAGGATTAGGAATAAGTATATTAGAGGGTCAGCCCAGGTTGGAAGGTTTGGAGACAAAACCAGAGAGGCACGATTATGTTGGTTTGGACATGTGCTGAGGAGGGATGCTGAGTATATTGGGAAAAAGATGCTAAGGATGAAGCTGCCAGGTAACAGGAAAAGAGGAAGGCCTAAGATAAGGTTTATGGATGTGGTGAGAGAGGACATGCAGGTGGTTGGTGTGACAGAGCAAGATGCAGAGGACAGGAAGAAATGGAAACAGATGATCTGCTGTGGCGACCCCTAATGGAAGCAGCCGAAAGAAGAAGAAAATAAGTCTAATGAAGAAGAAGAATAAAATAAGTCTTAAAACAGAGTCTTGTGGCACATCATTGTTAGTAAAGAGGGATGTAGAAGGTGATTATTGGATATAACGTTGAATGTTCTGTTATGCAGATAGTTTCAAACTGTGAATGATATTTCTTGAGCTTAGATAACAAAACAGTATGGATGTTGTGTCTAAATACTCTTTGTAGGTTGACAAACATAACCCCTGTATGATTAACTTTTTCTATATTACAGGACACGTTATTAGTTAGTGGGTGATTTGCAGTGATAGTGCAGTACCTAAGCATGAAGTCATATTGCCTATCAAAGAAGATGTCATTTTGTGTAATGAACTGAAAGATTTGCTCATAGATGAGTTTCTCAAGCATTTTCAAAACTGGCAGTAGGTTAGTATTTTTTATTTGCTCTAACAGTGGGCACTTCTGAAAGTGGAAGTATTGTAGCATATCTGACTAAACTAGAAAAGATATTGGTTACCAGCAAAAGGATAAATATCTGAGTAAGTTGACCATCCAGATATTGACTGTTTTGAGGTGGAAGACATTAATTTACTAGTCTAATATTGAAAACAAATTATTATAGTTTGTATAATTATAAAAATAAATATTTGTTTCATGTTTTGTATGTTCAATGATTTTTAAATATGTTTAGTTATTAGAGTTCATAGATTCATAGTTGCTGCTAAGCTAATGGCCAATAGGGCCCTTACAAGCCTAGTCATGCACCCCAAATCATTTGGGACCTAAG
>NC_056733.1:1441714176-1441736676 GCF_019279795.1 Protopterus annectens
GCACTTCAGATGCAAAGCACACCTCACCACGTATACATAGAGGGGAAGATATTGAACATCAAATTTAATTTTAACCAAACTCTAGGCATTTTGGGGTTAATGGCCATCAATTATTTAATAGACTTAAACAATAGTGGTCCAGGCATAAAATTTGAAAGCATAATGACTATGCATCCTAAGCATCTGTTTTCACGTCAGCCATGTAATATTGGCCACATGACCTGAATGCTGCTGACAGATTTCCTCTCATTATTTTTTATTTATTTATTTATTTTGAAAAAACATCTCATGCTAAGAGCAATGCTTTCACATTTCAGACTGCATTTTCTTACCTAAAAATTATCCTTGTACTGCCACATATAAGCCATGTCCTGATAGATATTTTATGCAACGTGGGCACAATTCAATTTCTTCAATGCTCAGTATATTAGATTAAAAAAATGTCTTGCATTACTTTCTTAAAGAACTGATCTAATTCTTTTTCACATCTAATACTCCTTACTTTATCCATTTTTTGGTACTGAGAAAGCTCACACCCCAAGATGTTTGTAGCCCTGTCTTCCTTCCCTTCCACTACATTTACAAAACAAATCTTTGGTGGCACTAGTATCATAGCAACTGCAGTGAGTGGTCACTCAGAGAGAAGAGTGAGTAGCTCAGACATATACCACAGGAAACATAAAAAACTGGACGACAGAGGCTACACTGGGGATGGGTTCTTCCAGTATAAATTAACTAATGTTAGTACTGCCCCCAGCTGAAACAAACACAAACCCATAAAAGTTTGTTTTGGTGACAACAAAAAGTACAGATCACAAAAAATTGTGCAGACACTCTGTCTAGAGATTTATGAACAGAACAGCCTGAAGGGGAAATGACAACAGTGAAGCAGGAACTTAAGTTGGAAAGCCAAATGATGCAACTATGGCAGCCCCATCAGATTATTTGGATGCAGAACAAATTATAAAACCATTGTAAACATTTAGAGTGATGTAACAATAGTGTACAAAAAGATGAAGAAACCGATAAAAACACCACGAAAGACTATCAGTGCCAGTACTTCCAGCCTCTGTTGGTAGCAACCGCTATATATATATATATATATATATATATATATATATATATATATATATATATATATATATATATATATATATATATATATACACACACACATATACACAGACACACACATGTGTGTGTGTGTATATATATATATATATATATATATATATATATATATATATATATGTATGTATATACACATATATATATATATATATATATATATATATATATACACACACACACACACACACGTGTGTGTGTCTGTGTATGTGTATATATTTATATATATATATATATATATATATATATTTATATATATTTATGTATATCTTTATATATATATATATATATATATATATGTGTATATATGTATGTATATATATTTTTATATATATATGTATATATTTATATATATATTTATATATATATATATATATTTATATATAAATATATATATATATATATATTTATATATATATATATTTATATATATATATATTTATATATATATATATATATATATATTTATATATATTTCTATATATATATATATATATAGAGAGAGAGAGAGAGTGGTTGCTACCAACAGAGGCTGGAAGTACTGGCACTGATAGTCTTTCATGGTGTTTTTAGGTATACAATGTAGCCATGTTAAGTAAAGTATTCTTTAGAATAGAGTACTGGAAGAGAGGACATGACACCCTGACAAAAAAAAAAAAAAACGAATCGAGATTTGTAGGGGCCACTCGGGAATTTGAGGCACCCCACTATTTTGCCCTCAAAACTGGGAAATACTGGAGTATTCGATACTGTTGAGATGTATGATCGGTGATTGTGCAAGCATTACAATAATGAAGTAGCTGAGAAGCACTGGAAACATGAGCCACAAGCAATACACAGAATGATGAAGTATATTTCGCCCATTACCAACAGTTCAAAAAATAGATGCGAGAAAAACAGATAAAGCAGTCCACAAAAAGAAAACAGAAGTAGCACTGATCTCTGAAATTGCTACACCCAGTGATTACAGTGTCATAAAATACCAGGATTTGTAGGCAAAAATAAGGGCAATGTGGGAGGACACTCAGACAGTTCTAATAGTAGAAGGACCAATGGTTCTCATAAAAAAGAATTTACAGTCTTACTTAGATATGCTAACGATACATGGTACTCTGTATGAATTGCAGAAGGATTAAGTTCTGGGTACACTCCGGCTGCTGCAAAGAGCACTTTTGGCTAACATCAAAGACTGAAACAATACTAATTTCATGAAATTTAATCACACTTCGACTTAGGAATGGGATCCATTCCAATCATGGTTTTAGAAACTCAAAAGACCTGGAGAAATTAAAAATAGATATTACAGGCTGAGCCCAGGATGGCAAACATTCCTTTGACTGCAACAGCCATGAAGGAAGATCTTGCCCTTGAAGTGGTGTCCAACACGTAGTGCACAATAAGGGTACTGAGGTTTGACCTATTTGGCACTGCACAAATATCACTTACTGATGAAAGGTGACAGGAGTGGCTACTGCCATGGTAAAACTGGCCTTGGGATTTGAAAGTAAATTGTAACCTTCCTTTATATAGCAACATTTTATACAATATGAAACCCATCTAGGGAGGGTGACTTAATACATGAAGGTCTTTTTGTTGCAGTGCGAAGGAACACAGGTGGTCATTTCTCTTAATCTTTCAAGTCCTGCTATGTAGAATTTTTTTTCTGTCAATACATATGCAATGTGCAATGGAGAAGATATTCACTTTTGTTTTGGCAGTAACAAAAGAAAAGTAGCAAGTTCATGGACTGGTTCAGTCTGTCTTCCGTTGCTGCTTTACATGGATTCCATCCCTTCTGGCTGATGTAATCAGCAGAAGTCTTCTACATGTATTTGAAGTTTATATTAGCAGCTGACTTGAAAGGGAATTTGTTAGTCTTTCTGGAATGAGGTATACTTCAAGGTAGCAATGGTCTCCAATTGTCGAGCTTAAGAAAAACACACCTTTAAAGAACTTATTGACTTCTTATGATGTTCCTCCAAAGACAGGCATGCGCTGATGGTGGTGAGCTGAGCCTTAATGATGGGTAACTGATGCCTTGGTTGGAGAATTTGGATAAGCACTTCAAGATCATTTCTAAGGTTGCGGAAAGGAGTTATTCCTTCTCAGGTTGCCCAGTATAGGACTCTCTTACATATGTTTTCCTGGCAAACTGTTTCTCTAAGGATGGGATGATGTTTGATGCAAATTCAGCATTATGTGCCACATTTTTAAAAGCCGACACAATACACTCATAACCACAGAAAGAAAAGTTGTGTAAAATCTTACCATAACCATAGATGTCCTCTTCCATGTTGCAGTATTCTATATATGGGTTTACTCTTCTTGTCTTGCATACGTACACAGTCAGTATACAAAAATGTTCAGTCCCTCTGAGGTTTGTGGGACATTTGACGTATGTCTGCATGCACCAGCACTCAGAACTGAAAGCCCCAGTCAGAGCCAGTCCTAATAAGGGCAATGCCAGTCCAGTGCCACCCAGAAAGGGAAATGCAACCTAACAGGAGGGGGAGGAGGCAGGGAAGGAATACTGCAAAATGGAAGAGAAGGACATCTATGGTTATGGTAAGATTTTACACAACTTTGCTATGTCCTTCTATTCCAGTGTTGCAATATTCTACATATGGGTGAGTGCCAAAACTCACTGTGACTGGGGAGGTGGTCTAGAGGCAGACTCCAGGAATCTGTGAAGGATAGCCCTGGCAAACCCTGCCCTGAATCTAGAAAATGTGGTCAAATTTGTAGGGTTTGGTGAAGGTGTGAACTGAAGACCAAGTAACTGACTCTAGAATAGTAGAGGTATTTGGGCCCTTAAAAAAGGCTCCTGAAGAGGCCATAGCTCTGGTGGAGTGTGCTTTAACTGCACCTTGCAGAGATTTACCACGGAGTTGGTAGCAGAAGGTGATGGCCATGGAGATCCAGTCAGATATGGTCTGCTTGGATACTGCCTTCCCCAGAGCTCTAGGATGGAAGGATATGAAAAGCTGGTCAGCCTGTCTGATGGACATGGTTTTGTGCAGGTAAAACCTGAGTTGTCGGTGCACATCCAGGGAGTGCAGTACTCTCTCACTGTCCCCTTGTGGGTTGGAGAAGAAGGCAGGTAGGTGTATGGCCTGGTTAAGGGACAGATTATTCACCACCTTGGGCAAGAAGGATGGGTTAGTTTGAAGGGTAACAGTGTCATTGTGCAAGACTAAGAAGAGGAGAAATAGCCATAAGGGCTTGTAGCTCTGATACTCTTCTGGCTGAGGTCAAGGCCACTAGCAGTACAGTTTTCCATGTGCAATGTTTTAGAGAAGCTTTGTCTGCTGCATCAAAGGGAGAGAGCATAAGCTTTTCAAGTTTCCTGGGAGGTCTGAGATGAAGTATCCCCTTAAGGAAGAGCTTAGAAGGAAGTCTGGATGCTAGCGGGGGATCCAGAGGAAGGCATGCTGAAATTCCAGACAGACTAGCTTTGATGGAAGAATAATTCAAACCCGTCTGCAGTAGCTCACAGGTAAGGCAGGACTATAGGGGGCTCACTAGAAAGCATGTCCAGCTGTCTTTAGCGACACCATGAAGTGAATCTTTTCCACTTGGGTAGGATTTTCTTGCATTTAGTTTCCTGGCCTCCTGCAGGGCATTGAGCATGTCCTCATTGTAAAGGTGTCTGAAGGGGTTCAGAATCCTATCAACCACAGGGTGAGGTGCAGAAGCTACCACTGTGGGTGAATCTGGGATCCCTTGTGTTGTGTGAGAAGGTCCACTCTGGGGGGTAACTTGTGTTGACTGCCCTTGGACAATTGTAGAAGTAGGGAGAACCAGTGCTGTCTGGGCCAGTAAGAAGTCACCAACAAGATTTTTGGAGTATCCTGCTGGATTTTCAGCAGGACCTTCTGAATGGAGTGGGAAGGGGGGAAAGCATATAGCTATTTTCCCTTCCAGAAGATTGAGACAGCATCTGTTGCCAGTGCCTTTGGGTCTGGTACCCTGGTGCAAAAGCCAGGAAGCTGCCTGTTGTTGGAGGAGGCAAACAGGTCTATTTGAGGTGTACCCCCACCTGTGGACCAGATCAAAGAAGACATCTCTGTGAAGCATCCATTCATGGTGGTTTGTGATGGTTCTGCTCAGATAGTCTGCCTGAGAGTTGTGAAGAGAGGGAATGTACACCACTTGCAGGGAAATTCCCTGTGAGGTGGCTAGTTCCCATACCAGAAGGGCTAATCTGCAGAGAACGTAGGACTTGGTCCCTCCCTGTTTGTTAAGATACCACAGCACAGTGTTGTCGTCTGTATAAATCTTCAAGGGACCTTGCTGGAGGAAAGGTAGAAAAGCCTGAAGAGCCAGAAGAATTGCCCTCATCTCTCTAACATTGATGTGTTCTAGCTTGTGATGCTTTGGCCACAAGCCCTGCACCCTTAGATGGCCCAGAGTTGCTCCCCAATCCAAGTCTGAGACATCTGTGTGCATGACCTGTGTGGGTAGTGGTGGTTGGAGGGGAAGACCTGGATTGCGGTTCACTTGTGCCAACCACCAATGTATTTCCTTTTTCAGGCAAGGGTGAAGGGGCACCCTGTGCTCCAGAGGATGGGAGTGCAGTGTCCAGACTAACCATAGATACCACTGTAACTTTCTCATATGCACTCTTGCTAAAGGTAGAATGGGGATGGTGATTGCCATGTAGCCCAAGGGTCTAAGGAACCACCTTGCTATCAAAATCTGTAAATTGGAGGACCAGAAGTAGATGTTCTGTCAATGTTTCCACCTTTAAGGGTGGAAGGTATGCTTCCATGAGGTCTGAGCATATTCTGCACCCATGGAAGACAGTGTCTTGGGTTGGCTGAAGATGCAATTTTGGGAAGTTTAACTGAAATCCCAGGGACTGAAGAAGAGACACTACAATGTGGATGTGGAGCTCAAGGGTCTCCCTTGCTGCCTGCCTGCCTGGATCAACAGGTCATCCAGGTAAGGGAATATCTGCATTCCCTTTGTCCTGCAAACAGCAATCACTGGGGCCAAGCATTTTGTGAAAACTCTGGGTGCAGTGGAAAGCCCAAATGGCAAGGCAGAGAACTGATAGTGAGAAGAGCCCACAAAGAACCTCAGGTATTTCCTGAAAGTTGGTTTTATGGGGATGTGGAGATGAGCATCCTTTATATCTAATGTGGCCATAAACTCTTGTGTGAGCAGGAGAGGAAAGAGGGTTGGTAGGGACCTATATGAATAGGTTGAGATGGGAGAGGTCTAGAATAGGTCTCCAGGGTCAGTCTTTCCTGGGGACCAGGAAGATCCTGGAGTAGAAGTCTCTTCCTTTTGCAACTGTGGGGATTGATTTGATGCTGCTCTGAACCAGCAGAGTTTGCAGCACTGGTTGCATGAGGTGCAACTGTTGTGTAGGTGTCCGTCGGGTGCCCTTTCGTTTTGGAGGGGAGAGCCAAGACATGAAATAACCATTCTGAAGGACTGACAGGACCCACTTGTCTAAAGTGATGTGGGTACACACAGGGAGGCAGTGAGAGAGGTGGGCTGACAAAGGTAAAGAAGGAGAGGGAGGAGGAGGCAAGGAAGGCAGGTAGTCCGATGCTACCTACCCTGCCTTGAAAGGGTGGTCTCTGGCTAGAGGAGGGAGATGCTCTAGCTGGAGGGTGTTGTTTCCTTGTAGGCTTCCTAGGCCTTGACGGAGCAGCAGGATGAGAGTGCTACCTTATAAACTGGGTTTTAGCTGGATAGTTTCTTTGAAACGCTGGTATGGGGCAGACCAGCAAGTGTTTAAGGTCCTGCATTTCTTTACTTTTATGCAGCAGTGACTTGACAAGGTCTGCTACTTTACAGCCAAGCAATGCTGTATTGTCCAGAGGAGCATCGATAAGCTTTGCCCTATAGTCATCGGGCAGGGTTTGAAGGTGAAGCCAAGAGTATCTACACAAGGCAGATGCTGATGCTGCTGACCTGGCTGAAGATTCAGCAGCATCATAACTGCACTTTATAGAGTGCCTGATAACCTGGGAAGTGAGGGCCAGGAGACAGGACAGTGAGGCTTTGGCAGAGCAGTCTGGAATATCCAGCAGTTCTTTGGTATCCGATTCCAGGAGGGACAGAGCATACTTGGCAGTGTGCATCTGGTAGTTTGTCACCGTGAAGGACAAGGTAGCAGAGGTATAAAATCTTACCCAGACGTTCCATTGTTTTGCTGTCTTTGTCAGCAGGGAGAATGGTGGTAGTGGGTAAAAGCTTAAAGGCCTTGTCCGTAGACATAGATTGTGGCTGGGTCAGCAAGTGGGCACTTAAGCAGATGCTTAGCAGTGTCAGGCACCTTATAAAGTCCATCAGGTCTGCCTGGAGCAGGTAGTTGGGAATCTGGATTAAGTGATGCTAAGGAAAAGGCATCCAGAAATGTAGGTAGGATAGGTGGGACAGCAGATGGGCTTGGGGAATCCATCTGAATGAGGTCATATTCCAACTTGAAATGATCTTTCATCTTGGAAACTGTTTCCCCAAAAGTCAAGTCCTCAGCTGGGGAGTCGGGATCAAATGAGTCTTCCTCTGGGGAGCAATACCCTAAGGAGGTTAAGATAAAAAGATTCCTCAGAGGAGGAATCAGAAAAGTCTTCCTCTTCCCTCATGTTAAGATGTGAGGTCTGAGACCTATGGCTCAAGGAGTGGTGGAAATATGTTAGCACTCACAGTAGAGGTAGGACGCAAAGCCATGAAAGCTTTAAACAGGCCTTGGCTGAAAGCCTGCCAATCAGGCATGCTTTCAGAAGAGGGAGAGGTATGCTTTCTTTTGTCTTTCTTTTTAAGGGGCCTAGCAGGCATCTGAAGAGGTCTAGAATCTAGAGACTGCAAAGGACCAGAGGGATCAGAGAGGCCTTCTGAAAACACTGGTTCCCCCTCAGTGTCGGAGACTGAAGTTGGTAAAGCCTCAGCAGACGTGCTCTCACTGTAAGATTGTGCGGCATCCGTGGAGGTACCCACTACATCCATTGCAGTAGATCCAGATCCCTCAAGCAGGTAGAGGTGGGCCACAGGCTGAGGATCAGATGGCAGAGGCCCAGCAGAAGAGGTAGGCCATACGGTCTTAGCCTTCCCTTTTGGCGGTTCTGAAGGAACGTCAGAGGAGCCCTCCATCCCTAATGCAATTTACTTAAGGCGTTGGTTTTCCAAGTACAGGTTTAAAGCATGCAGGTGGCTACGTAGGGTCTTTGGTACAACTGCCTGACAAATGGGGCAGGCCTTGTAGTTGTGCGACCTTCCCAAACTTCAAGGCACTGATCATGGATGCCCTTGTGGGGAATCTGCCTGCCGCACTTACACTTGCCCTTTCTGGATGACATGAACAGGAAATACAAGTAAAAAGGAAGGACTGAAAGAGTCCCCAATGGGATACTTATCTTACTTCTTTAAATCCAAAGTCAGTGATAGCAGGAATACCTGGCGTACAACTGGTAGCCGAGAAGTTCTGAGGACGGGTGCATGCAGATGTCACTTTTATGGCCCACATTTCCCTCAGCCACGTCAGACGTCCCATGCACCTCAGAGGGACTGAAAACTTATATACTGGCCGTACATATGTGAGACAATAGGAGTAAACCCATATATAGAACACTGCAATATTGGAACAGAAGGACATCACTGACATCAGGGTGTGATTGGCCCAACCAAGGACAGATTAGAAGTCAAAGAATATCAGTTAGAAAAGTATTTCTAGAGTGTTTATAGGCAGAACTGGAAACTATACCAGTCTTGTCCCACTGGCAGCCAGTAGGGACATACCTCTACCACTGCATCCCTCACCATGTTCATAGGAATATAACAGGCTAAAGACCACCAAGGTTTTTGTAAGCCTAGCCGGGAAACCCAATCTAATTCTGTTCCTGTGTGTCATGGGCTGAGCAGCCAAGTTCTCCGGATTATGCAGAATGCACCACATTCTACCATAAACGAACAGTACAATTGTGTACACTTACCATAAATGTAGATGTTTGAGTGTATTCACTGTTGCAGTCATTACATTTGGGTAATCCTGCTGGCAGGTTGCCCTCAGTCGGCCTGAATTCCAAAGTCCTGGGTCCTGCATCGGCTGCTGTCACCCCTTCCCTGATGTCAGATCGTCAGGGGTATAAAAGATGCAGCTAACGATGTCAGATCCCCCTAAAAGGGTAGCCAAAAAAAAATATATATATATATATATATATATATATATATATATATATATATATATATATATATATATAAATAAATACATGCACCAATATTTACTTTACCTTCATCTACAAGCAAATACACCACATAGGTTCCATCAGAAGAAAAAGGGGAATGGTGGGTGGGTAGAAAAAGGGGAATGGTGGGTGGGTAACCTGGACTGCAACAGTGAATGCACTCGAACATCTACATTTATGGTATGTGTACACAACTGTACTATTTTCTTCGTGTTTCACTGTTGCAGTCATTACATTTGGGTAGAGTCCCAAAGCTATGGATGGGAGGCTGGATCTAAACAGCGTTAGGAGCGGCTATGAGGCCCTGCAGAACTGCAGTGGCAAAGCCTGCCCTGGATTTAGAGTAGAGTGGTAGATGATAGTGCTTTGTAAAGGTGTGCACTGAACTCCAAGTAGCAGCCTCTAAAATGTCCTTGTTTGGTACTCCCCTGAGAAAGGCTGCTGAAGTGGCTGCAGCTCTGGTTGAATGTGGCCTAATGTCCTTGGGCATTGGCTTGCCATGGTGTAAGTAGCAGAAATGAATGCAGTAGCCTATCCACTTTGAAATAGTCTGCTTTGAGATAGCCTTTCCTTGTGATCCTGCAGCATATGCCACTAGTAATTGTTCTGTCTTTCTGAAAACTTTGTTTCTGTCCAAGTAGAATCTAAGCTGTCTCTGTACGTCCAAAGAATGCAGAATTCTCTCCCCCTTGTTCTGCGGATTTGGATAAAAAGTTGGCAGATGAATAGTTTGGTTAAGAGCCACACTGGACATCACTTAGGCATAAATGTTGGGTTCGTCCTCAGAGAGACCCCGTCTGGATAAAAAATGATAAAAGGTTCCACAGCCATGAGTACCTGCAGCTCTGAAACTCGTCTTGCAGAGGTTATTGCTAGGAGTAGAGTTGTTTTCCAAGATAAAAACGTTATATCAGCAGTAGCAGCTGGCTCAAAAGGAGGCAGGGTGAGTTCTTCCAAGACATAGTGGAGGCCCCATGCAGGCACTGGTGATCTCCTTGGAGGCCTTAGATTTTTGGCTCCTCCGAGGTACTGCTTTAATAAGGGATGAGAAAAGATTGGTGGCTCTGTATTGTAATGAGCCGAAATGGCAGAGGCGTGAATTTTAATAGATGAAAAAGATAGGTCTTTGCCCAGCATCTCAGTCAAGTATTGTAAAATCTGAGGAATATTTGGCACAGCTGTATCAGTCCCTTGTGCCTGGTTCCAAGCACTGAATCTCTTCCATTTTTCAGCGCAAGATTTTCTAGTACTAAGCCTTCTGGCTTCCAAAAGGACATCCATCACAGCTTTACTGAGAGGTGTGTTTTGTATGACTACATTATCCGCCATGCTGCCAGGTTTAAAGTCCAGAGTTGGCTGTGCAGGATCTGATTGTTTTGCTGGGACAGTAGATGAGGTATTTGAGATAAGGTCCAAGCTGGGCATTGAGACAAGTTCCTTAGTATTGGATACCAGCACTGGTGGGGCCAGTCTGGGGCAATTAATATCATCTTTGGCTTCTCCTGTATGACCTTTAGGAGTACCTTGGGTAGGAGAGGCAATGGGGGAAAGGCATATACTGACAGGGCATCCACTTTCCATGCTTGCCTGTGATAAATCCTTGTGCAGAATCTTTTTAATTGGTAGTTGTGAGGGAAGGCAAATAGATCTATGTCCAGGCATCCCCATTTCCTTGTTATCATGCTGAAGACTTGTGGATTCAGCTGCCACTCGTGGGGATCCATGAGGTTTCTGCTTATTTCGTCTGCCAGAGTATTTTTTCTTCCTGGCAGGAATTGTGCCTGCAGATGTACTTGGTAAGTCAATGCTGTGTCCCAAATAGTCATGGCTAGTCTGCAAAGGGGGTAAGAATGTGTGCCCCCCTGCTTGTTTATATACCACATGACTGTGGTGTTGTCTGTCTTTATCAGTAGTTGTCCTGGATGAAGTAGGTCCTTGAAGGCAGTCAGGGCATTTTGAACAGCTAGCATCTCTTTTTGATTGATATGTAGATGCATTTGGTTCGAGGCCCATGTGCCCTGAATGCATCTTCCTGCCATGTGGGCCCCCAATGCATAATCTGATGCATCCGTTGTTAGTATCTGCCTGGCTGGGGGTAATGTGAATGGCTGTCCCTTGTTTTGGTGACAAGCCTTTGCCCACCATCGAAACTCCTGTTGCAGGCAGGGAATGAGAGTAATCATAGTTTCCAGGCTGTGGCAATGTTGAGTCCAAACACACTTTAGGTACCATTGCAGTTTCCTCATATGCAGTCTAGCATATGGAATTAGTAGGATGCAGGATGCCATGAAGCCCAAAGCCTGCAGAATTTTTCTTGCAGATAACTGGGCCTTTGTTGCCAACATGTTGAAATAGGTAGTCAGTTGCCTTTGTTTGTCTGGCGTGAGATGAGCCATCTGGGCAGTTGTATTTAAGTTTGCACCCAGGAATATTATCTCGAGAGGGTACTAGTTTTAATTTCTTTTCGTTGACTGTGTACCCTAGACATGCTAGAAGTCTTTTCACAAATGCCAGATGCTGTAGAAGAATGTCCTTGTTCTCTGCTTGAATTAGACAGTCGTCCAAGTAAGGATATATTTGTATTCCTCTTTGTCTGTAAAATGCAATTACTGGTGCCAGGCACTTTGTAAAGACCCTGGGCACAGTAGATAAGACAAAGGGCAGTGAAGAGAATTGGTAATGCATTGAGCCAGCCTTGGACCTGAGGTATCTTCTTCATATTTGTCAGATTGGGACATGCATGTATGCTTCTTTTAGGTCTAAAGTCACAAGCCAAGCGTTCTTGCCCAGCATGGGTAGAAGCTGCTGCAAAGTCAACATCTTGAATTTTGGTATATCCAGGAATGTGTTCAGAATACATAGGTCCAGTATTGGCCTCCAGGCCTTGTCCTTTCTGGGTACCAAGAACAGTCTTGAGTAAAATCCTTGTCCCTGCTCTTGCTCTGGTACTTGTTGAATTGCCCCCATGTCCATGAGGGATGAGACTTGTTTTTGTGCCTCTGCCCACTGATATTTCGGCAGATCTGGCCAGCCATTTGCCTTTGGCAGGGTATGGAAATGGAACCTGTAGCCTTGTGACATGATATTTAGAACCCACTTGTCCTGGGTTATGATGTGCCAATTTTGAGAAAAGAGTGCTAATTTTCCCCCTAAGGGTGCTGCCAGGAGATAAGTGTTTGGTGCAGGCAGGGGAAGTCATTGGGACTGTTTCCTGTATGGTTGAGATTTGTCTTCTCCAACTTTGGAGGTAGAAGCACCCCATTGCTTTGACCTGTATGAACCTTGCACCTGGGATCTGCCTCTAGGGCATCTGGGTCTGCCCCTTTGAGGTCTGTCTGACACAGGAAAGGACCAATTCTTTGTTGGCCAGTGTCTACTAAACCTAGGTGGCTGTACTTGTAAAAAATCTTTGACAGTTTGCATAGATTTAGCTTTGTCCTCCATTTTCTTTAACACCTCTTCTGCCTTAACACCAAATAAAGTATCATGCTGTAAAGGTGCATCTAATAATTTAACTTTGACATGATCAGGCAGATTTTGTTCCTTTAACCAAGCATGCCGTCTAATTACAGAACCCGTAACTGAGGCCCTGCAGGAGGCCTCCAAAGAATCAAAACCACATTGCAAAGTATGCTTTCCAACTTGTTCAACTGCATGCAATAAATCCTGCATTTCCTTGTTTTCTGCACATTCAGAGTTTAACATTTTCTGTTTAAGCAATGCCATGACATGTTGCTATTTGAGCATATGAAACTGACAGTTTAAGGCCCTTATAGCCAAGGTAGTAGACGTGTATACCTTTTTTCCCCATCTATCCAGTGCCCTAGAATCTCTGTCAGAGAGGGTAGTGTTTTTTGCAGTGGAAGCTTTAACTCCCTTGGGACCCTGTGAAATAGTTTCTGGGTCTGCAGCAGGGTTTTTAACAAGGAATTTATGAGAGTCAGGAACCCTGTAATATCGGTCAGGCTTAACAGGAGCTGGAGGTAAGGAGTCAGGGGTAAGACTAGACTCCAAAAACACATCTACAATGTCTAACACAGGTGGAATGGCTAGTGGCCTGTGTTGAGGTAGTAAAAGGAAATACCCGAGCCTCTTTTTAGATTCTGAAAAATCTTGGCTCTCCCAGTGGAAATGCTCCCTCATGGTATGCAAGGTTTCCCCAAAAGAATAGTCCTCTGGAGGAGAAGCTGAAGGTATAGATTCTTCAGCATCAGAATCCTCATGGTGGGGGGAGAGAATATTCCTGATCAGAAGAGGAATCAGAAGAAATGGAAACCTGATCTGAAGATTCATAGTCAGTCTCTTGCCTAGGCCTCTTATCAGGAGGGGGATGGGAACCCCTGATCAAGGTAATCAAGTCTTCGGCCATTTTGAGCATCTGTTTTTTGGGCATAGAGGCCTGACCATGTGGCTCTTGAGTTTGCTTCTTTGCTTTAGAAGGTGCTTTAGTCTTTGCCTTTGAAGCTGAAGTCGGTTTAATATAAAGATGTTTAGGTCTGAATACACCCTCAGAAGCCGGTGCCTGCACAGCGGCTCTGGACCCATCTGAAGGAATAGTATCCGAGGCTCCAATACCTTGAGTTTCCAGTGGCACGGCCGACTCCACGTGGGAGTCGGTAGCGGCCTACGACTCTAAAGTAGCAGGCGTCAGGGGCTGCGAAAGCGCCTGAGAACCTGAAAACCGATGACTGGCTTAGGAGAAACTTCATCGTCGGTTTTGGGCCTCGGTTGTCTCTCTCTCTCTCTCTCCTTTTCTTTGCATTTTTTGCAAACTCCAGTAGTCGGATGGCTATCCGATGACATTTCTGGATAATTAAACCGGCATCCAAAATAGTTTAAAGCAAAATGATACTGACGCTTAATAGTGCATTGGTTCTAGCACAAACAGACAACCAGAAACGTTGTGATCAGGGCCTAGGTAAGGAATACAGCAAGAATGAAAATCTTTATGAGGTATTTGCTTTCCACAAGAAATACAATTATTTACTTTTTCTGACATCGGTCTGGAGCAAGAAAAAAGTTTCAACGGGGTACTTAGCTTTATTGAAGACTTCGGATCTGAAACTCGAACACGAAAATCTCAGGAGTCGGCCGACTGGCACTTGCGAACTGCTTCTGCTTTGGGCACCACGCAGCAAGAAAGACTAAAGAAAATGGCGTCGGCCGCATCTTTTATACCCCTGACGACCTGACGTCAGGGAAGGGGCGATAGCAGCCGACGCAGGACCCAGGACTTTGGAATTCAGGCCGACTAATGGCAACCTGCCAGCAGGATTACCCAAATGTAATGACTGCAACAGCGAAACACGAAGAACATCAACTGTTCCACACTGAACAGCTATGGTTCCACTAAACAGCTATTGATTGGTTCGTATACCACAATTACTACTAATCGGCATCACAGTATACAAACCAGTCAAATAGCTGCTCCGCTGTTCCACATTGAAGAGCGATGGCTGTGCTATTTAGTTTTTGATTGGCTCGTATACTGCACTTGCAGCCAATCACCACTGCATTATACGAACCAATCAAGTAACTGTTCCTTAGGATGGCAGCCCCATTTACGTACCAGGAATGGTTGTGAAAAATTGCGTTTAAAGTGAGGGAGAAGAATAAAATAGAAGCAAAACAGTACTGTTTTGCTTCTATTTTATTTTTTCCCTCCCTTTAAACCATGTCAAAATAACTATACTGCCGATGTAACTATCACCACAACAGTATGCCCTTGGCATAAAGAGTACAAGTGAATTTGATGACTGAGGCAACTTCTGTCTGTCCTCTCTCATCACACATCCTAAGGACGTCATAGTGTAATATTTCTGGAATACTAATATTGCTTCCTAGCAAAATTTTCATAACAGCATACCAATGTTGCTGCGCATAACTCTCAACCTCCTAAAATAAAAAATCCCTCTGTGATTTGCCAGAAAAAGTACAGTTTTGTACCTACCATAAATGTAGATGTCCGATAGGTATGCATCTGCAGTCCTTACATATGGGTTGTCCTGCCTAAGGCAGTGACGCTTTTATACCCCAGGCGCTCTGACGTCGGGGAAGAGGGCGACATCAGCCGATGCCGGACCCAGACTTTGGAATCCGGTCGACCGAAGGGCTGCCTGAGGCAGGACAACCCATATGTAAGGACTGCAGATGCATCCTTGAAGGACATCTACACATTTTATTAGGAACAGACCAAATATATGAGGCAAAAAGTTGGGCATTCTGCAAAATTCTGGGCAGTTGAGATGTAGGACAAGGATGATTGTGTGTGTGATCATAGACAAATCTAGAGGTGCATAACAGTAGTACAGTGCCTTCACTGCTGTGACTGTCTGTAATAATCATTTATCTGGCTTCTACTTACCTTTATAGGGTACCTATTTACTAGACAATTCCATATGTAAATCTGACAGACTGCATTACTTTTTTCTAGTAATAAGGTTTGTTCACAGAAGTGCAAGCCCAAACCTTGAAGTTAGTCTACCTAGATATCAGCTGTTCCAGCAAACACAGCTCTCGGCCTCTTGGCACAAGAAATTTGGACATAGCCTTAATTAATGGGGGGAGCAATAGCTCAAAAAAAGAAACCAAATTTTAAATATTGCTCTTATAAACTTAGAAAGTTGCTAGAATTACAGAATTCTTATTAACATGCATTTTTCTGAAGGATATAAAGTTCGAAACTCAAATGTATATAATTATTTAGAGAGACAGCCTTCAGTGGCTTGCCGGAAAACACAGATTTTAAGAGGAAAATACCAAAAATATAAGGAAAAAATCTGGACACTTGAGAGGTTTCGTGTGCACATAAGCATATGACAATGTCTTGGCTCAAGAATCAAACCGGAGACAAAATTACCAAATCAGACAGATTTTACATATTGTTATATACTTTGAAATTTCATAAAATAACACATTTTGCCTTAGCATGCATTTTATGAAGTCTAAAACAAACTGTTAATGATTATTCTGGGACTTCAGTCCTCAATATGTGAAAAATACAAACAGCTATATCAGAAAAAAATCAGGTACATTTAGCAAAGTCAAGGATAGTCAAGTACACCTTATGTCTGTGTGTGAGGAGGGGCAATGGAGATGTAATGCTTTGGACTGTATGGGTCCGACAGCAGTGGCATCACTATTGGTATAATGTACGCATTTCTTCCTTCAGTGAATCAGAATGAAGCATCTTAGAAGTACTGGATCAATAAAGTGGCACTAATTACTGGATATATTTCTGTGACTGGGTATGTGGTGGGTCACCTGTGTATCTGTGCCTTTGCATCAGTGTGTGACTATCTGTATCCAGCAGTTACAGCCACTTAATTGACAGAATATCCTTGGATGTTTTATTCTGAATGAATAAAGAAATACATAAATTATACCAACAATGAAGGGACTGGACAGTGTGTGCATGTGCGTGTATGTGCAAGCATGAGCATTTGAGTTTTTCTATACGAGTGAGCCACTGTCTTTTTGCTTCTACATCTGTGTCTGCAAGAGAATGTGTGTATTATTAAATGCTTACATATGCTATAGTTTTTTTTACTGTTTGTCACACATTGCTATGGTCTGTGTTCCACAATGGCCTCTTAGCAGGTGGGCGTTTATTAGAAGGAGGTATGTTAGGAAAATTCTAGAGGTTATATTGGTTAGGCAGATGAAGACAGTAATGCCCAAACTATCAGTTACACGAGGCCAGACCCAGGTTGAATTTCTGATTTTCCATCCACTGGTCAAGGTTACACTTGGCTTAGGGACTCTGTTTCACATGGAGAAGTAGAATTCTGCCAAACTTGCAAGTACACTACACTATACAATACAATAGCAATATTTGGCTTGGGCAAAAAGCACCATAAGCCTGTCCAAATACCATACTGTATTTTTCCTCAGTAATTCTCCAATGCTGCCTTAAATCTTGAAAAGTTCTCCCTAGCTCTTATACAAATTGGCAAAGGGTTCCATGTACTGACTTCTCTGTCAGAGAACCAGAATATTGACTTGCTATATTTTGAACTACAGAAAGATTTTGCTATATACCAATCTTTTGTGGGCTGCTATTACTGTTTTGCACTTTGTTAACACCCCAGGAAAACATTACTGGACTCTGCAGTGAGTGAGCCTTTACAATAACAGCTACAGTAACAATGAACCCAGGCTTGTGAGTCTCCATCCAGCAGGTTCAGTCTTTGAGAGGTCGAAGTCTCCTGCTTGGTATCCTTAGGAAAGGTGCCATAACATCAGGGGTTTCAACGTCAAGCGATCATCTTGCCATACTATGTTTTGATAGGAGGTACCATCCAGAAATAAAGTCGGGGGAGGAGTCCAGAAAGCAACCTGCAGGATCTTTTGAGAACAGCCTGTGGGGAACTAAAGCCGTACCGCTCTCTCTCTCCCTTCCCTTCATTATTTCAAGTATTTCCCCAATTTGTGGTCATCTGAGGGGATGTGGGAAAATCAACACTATCTGGTGTTGGAGACTCTTGGAGGGAGTCCGACAGCCTGCTCTTGCAATTATGTTTTCTACCGGACCCAAGAGCTGATGGGTCAAGGGATGCTAAAGCTTGCACTTGTACTGAAATGTGAGACTAACAGTGCAAGAGACCTTCAGCTCTTCTGTCCTGCAAACTAAAGTTAGCTGGCTAAAGGTCCAAACAAAAAGTTTCTTGTAGAGGTTGACATCATAATGGGAAAAGCCACTTGAGGGCTGCTTCTGCATAACAGTCTACACAGATAGTGTCAACATCAACAACTCACTCACAATCAATGGTACTAGCCTTGTTACATAAGGATGACAGTGCTTGAGGTCAATACAGATGTCATAAAGTCTAACCCCGACAGCCTAACAACAGGACCAATCCAACTGGCCCTGGACTTAAACTCTTCATATCCAAAGCTGAAGAAATCCAACTCACTTGACATCAGCACTGACAACATTGGCTCAAAGACCAACCCCAAATTCTTAGCTCACAGATGCTCTTTTGATACTGATAGCTTATCAATGACAGTACTGACATCAAAGGCAGAGCTGACATCAGAAAACTGACCTTTGGGACTGTAGTTCCAACAGTTACACCTAAATGAACACTGACAAATCTTTTGACAACTACATTAATGCCTGTTGATTCAACTACGAACATCTAGGCATTAACACTGGTATCAAAATCTTTTTACAGTCAATTTCATTAGCAGGCACTGAGCGACACCTGAATTGGATGAAATTGGTCCACAGCCAAAAATTCTACATATTTCTGAATTTGAAAGGGAAGCCAAACATTATAAATTACGGTCAGGTTTATAGTGGATGTCAGATAATAGTTTTGAAAGAAATTTTAGAAACACCAGCAAGAATGTGTTGAGGTTGATTTGTCTTTCATTCTAGTTTTGTTGGATGGAACATTTATTCTCTTTTGCCAGCGTTCTCTCTCTTTTCTTCCGTTTTTTTTTTTCTTCATCATTGTGTCTGGAAAAATTATCCCTAACAACTAGAAGTTTGGCCATTGAGATCAAGGAAGTCAACCACAAAGCTGCACTTGGAAGTCATAGCACCATCAAAAGCAGAAGCAGATCCTTGTTCTAACAAATTTCCTCCATCTCTAATGGCTATGGAGTAAATGATTTACTCACCTAACCAGTAGGCACACGTACAAAATGCATGGTGCAGCACACAATTGCATACCACACTTCAAAAGTTGAAAAGCTTTACTTTCCACTATTGGCATTCTATCTCTAGCTAAAATCTTGGGGAAAATACTGTGTGAACAACTGCTAGAATACATCAAAACATACTTTTTATTTTTTATTGATGATCAATATGGATTCAGGCCGAATTATAGCACAACTGCTAGAATACATCAAAACATACATTTATACTGATGAGCAATATGGATTCTGGCCCAATTATAGCACAATTACAGCAGTATACATGCTCAGTAACCAAATTTACAGCAACATAGACACAGGATTAAAAACCAGAGCCTTCTTGCTAGATATGAAAAGAACATTTGAAATGGTTGACTACTCATTACTATGTTGCTAGTTAACCACATGTAGTTTAGTTTCTCTAGTGAAGTCAAAAACTGGTTTCATAACTATCTAGCCAACAGATCACTCACAATCAAGACTGAAGAAGATACCGCCATGGCAGGTAACATCATTAAGGGTGTCCACAAGGCTCCAATTCTAGGCCCCTATTATTATCCACTGACCTTCCCTGGAACTTGCCAAACCTTGACGGTATCCTTCATGCAGATAATTTAATATTCATTACCACTGGGGCTGACAGTAGCATTATCTCATCGGCTACGAAAGATCATTTTAAACTAACATGCAATTGCTTGACCATGAACAAATTTACAACAAACACAGCCAAGACCCCAATCATATCTGGAACATAAAGGTATTGGTACTATTGCTATTACAGACCCCTAAGGTACACCACTAACCTTACAAAGCAAAGCAAAGGTACTGTGGTATTAAACAATACCAACCCTTAAATTTTAATTTTCACACTAAAGCTCAGGTGAGCAAAGAAATTGCCTAATTGTGTATTTCCTACAAGATATCAAAGTTGCTTACCAGTGGGACTAGACAGGCAATAGCTACTAAAATGCTACTCTCAAGATCGGAATATGTACTTCCTATTACTTTATTAGTTTCCTCATGTAAAATAATATTACTGCACACAACAGAAAACAGAATATTGTGGTTTAGTCATTTAGCAATTCCCAAGGAGTATCACTGCATAAGGTGATGTAAATGGCTGCCGCTGGTTGCAAAAAAAGTATATTTATTGGGTATCCTCACCTTCAAACTCCTACACTAAGGATATGTTACATCTTTAAGAAACATGTTACTGGCAAAGGAACAAACTCATTCCTTCGACACACTGCATTAAAACTAGTTAAACCACCATTCAAATTAAATATCACAGAAAAAGCCTTTTTTAAAAATTGTGCTAACTTGCTGGGACAAGATGCTAGGCAGCAAAAAACATCTTGAAAAACTACACCCTAACTTAAGAAAATGAGTGCAAATTTTTTAGAAATCTGGGTTAACATTGCAGGTACCGCTGGACTTCCAAGATAGCTGCACGTTGAGTAACAGCTTAATTCTAAACCTCCCAGTGTGAAAAGAGAAAATTAGCAGAGAAAGCCACTGGACTTACACTTCTGGGTAAATTTCAGTAACTGGCTAGTAAGTGCACTGCCTAGATGCCAGGAAAAAAGAAATACAGAGGACCTGAAGGAAAATCAGCTTCAAAAGGTGAGGAAAAACACTGACTGGGAAAAGTACTGCAGTTGTTCAACAAAAAGGAGTGCAAGCACCAGACATGACTTCCAGTAACTTAGTGGAAACTACAAGGCAACTGCACACAGACTTCCAAGATGGTTGCACATTGAGTAGCAGCTTAATTCTTCCATTCCCAGTCTGAAAACAGAAACTTAGCAGAAAAAGCCAGTAGAGCTAGACTTCTGTGTAAATTTTAGTAACGGACTACTAAGTACACTGACTGAGTGTCGGGAAAAAGGAAACAAAAAGGACCTAGAGGAAAATCAGCTACAAAAGGCAAGGAAAAAAAACACAGAATGAAAGAAGTACTGCAGTTCAGCAAGAACCAAGACAAGTTTCAGGCATAACGTCAGTAACCTAGAGGAAAGTATAAAGCAGCTGCACATAGACCTGGTTAAACCTAAATGAAACACTGATGGAGTACACCAACATAAACAATCAAAAGCTGGAGAAATTGAAGAAGCTTTAAACAGATATTCAGATAAGGTGACTGAATTGCAAAAAGAGACTGAAATGAAGAAAAGGCTCACTGAATATGATATTGCACATGAAGAGATTTTCAAAAAAAATAATAGAATTAGAAGACAGAGCACGTAGGGAAAACCAGACATTTTCTCCTGTACCAGAGAAGCTGGAAGGAAATACACTGTATTAATTTTATGAAAGTACAAATAAGTAACTGGACTGGTATTCCACAACAGGAATTGTTAACTGAAAGTGCACATCGTGTGTATGTTCCAAATCTGGTTAATAGAAAACAGCCTGGACCTTAAATAGTAAAGATGCAGTCTTATCGGCAGAATGAATTGATTCTGAGAAAACTGCGGCAGAAGGACAAAGTACTAAAAGTAGGAGACAGCAAACTGTTCATGGAAAATGACTATTCATTGTACACCAGGCAGAAGAGCAGTAAATATATTCCATTATTTAGGGAATGTTGAGATGCAGGCATGAGATTCAAACAGCTGTCCCCAGCCATCTTTAAAATATTTTCCATGGAGGTACAAAATAATTTTTGATGAAGTGCATGCTAAGGAGGAAATACAAAAGTTTGCCCAACAAAGGGTGAACTGTGAAACAGAAGGGAAAATATAACAAAGGAGGGTAGATTTTTGAAGAAATTTATGAAAATATTTGGCATGGAAGATGTGAATTCCGTACTAGGAGTTAGGAGTAAATTTACATATTCCCCAAAACATAAAAACTGGGCTAGGCTACACAGAATTTACCTTTCAAAGGAACGTGTGCATTTAATGGACTATAGGGACTATAGGGATTACTGCAGTTAGGGATACAGACAATAGAGAAAGGGGAGCTGGAATTTGTTGGAGAAAACTGGCAAAAGAACCAAGGTATTGGAAGCAAATAATTAGACCGGGAAAGGTAATAGAATAGAAAGATTCCAAGAATTTATTTGGACTGCAGGCTAGAGAGTGCCTTCTTAACAAGGACTAGAGTATAGCCAAACAGAAAGAAATAGGAGGTTCCTAAAGAAAGACCAGCACTGGTAGAGTTCTTAGTAGAATATAGAACAGAAGCTGCTGTTAAAAAGGGAATTATTAGTAGAGCATACAAAATACTGCTGAGTACTACTCACCATGCTTGATTGTACTAGTCACTTTTTTATACAGTAATTTTTCTAAATTTTACTTCATCTGATGCTGTAATACTCTAAGTGCCTTTCTCAAAATTTTAAGCTATTTTCAAATTTTACATTAAATGTTTCTGTATGTTTACAGTGTGTTTATTATTATTTAGTATGACGTTACTGGAGCTTTTCTCCCCGGGCCTCCACTGAAAATGGACATTTATTCAGTTGGACTAGCCCGGTCAACAAATGTAAAATAAAATAAATAAATAAAAATAAGTGTAAGAATCAGAG
>NC_056733.1:1441741676-1441746676 GCF_019279795.1 Protopterus annectens
TCCCAATGCAAAGTTAAGGTCCCAGGCTGGAGTTGGGGCTCTCCTGGGTGCTCAAGTTTCTGTCCCCTCTGAGGAACTGCTTGAGCAGTGGATGAGAGAAGAGGGGTGGTTCTATGTTGTAATGAGCTGAAATGGCTCAGGCATGAATTTTGATGGAGGAAAAAAAGGCCCTTGAGAAGCATCTCAGTTATGTATTGAAGAATCTGAGGTAAATTGGGTGCTGCTGTGCCCATCCCTTGAGTTTGGTTCCAGGAACAGAATCTTTTCCATTTTTCAGCATAAGATTTTCTAGTACTAGGTCTCTTTGCCTCCAAAATGACATCCAACACTTGTTTGCTGAGGGATGGTAACAGAGAGGTCAAGTAATTAGCCAGACTGCCAGGTTCAGGGTTTGAAGCTGAGGATGCAGAATCTGGCCCTCCTGCTGGGACAGCAGGGTAGGGGTCTGAGGCAGGTGCCATGATGCCGGCAGTGACGCACTGCGCATGAGGGGGTACCAGTGTTGGCGTGGCCAGTCTGGTGCAATCAGTATCATCCTTGGTTTGTCCTGTTTGATCTTTAGTAGTACTCTGGAGAGGAAAGGCAGAGGAGGAAAGGCATAAACTGATAGATTTTTCCAGTTGAAGGACAGGGCATCCACTTTCCAAGCTTGTTTGTGGGGAGTCCTTGTGCAGAATTTGTCCAATTGGTAGTTCTGGAGGGAGGCAAAAAGGTCTATATCTGGGCTCCCCCATTTGTTTATCAACATGTTGAAAATCTTTGGTTCCAGTTTCCATTTGTGTGGGTCCATGAGCTTTCTGCTTAGTTCGTCTGCCAGTGTATTTAGCTTTCCTGGCAGGAATTCAGCCTGTAGATGCACGTGGTAGCTCAAGGCCGTGTTCCACAGAGCCATGGCTAGTCTGCAGAGGGGGTATGAATGGGTCCCCCCTGCTTGTTTATGTACCACATAACAGTGGTGTTGTCCGTCCTTACCATTAATTGTCCTGGAAGAATGTGGTCCTTGAAGGCCGTCAGAGCATTCTGTACAGCTAACATTTCTTTTTGATTGATAAGCAGGTGCATTTTACTTGGGTTCCATTTGCCCTGAATGCACTTCCCTGCCAGGTGAGCCACCCGTGCATAGTCTGATGCGTCTGTTAGGGTTTGGGCGGCAGGGGGTAGAGTGAATGGTAGTCCCTTGTTTTGGTGGCAGGCCTCTGCCCACCAAAGGAAGTCTAACTGTAGGCAAGGTATGATAGGAATCATTGCTTCTAGATCCTGAGAATGTTGACACCATAGACTTTTTAGATACCATTGTAGTTTCCTCATATGCAGTTATGCATATGGAATTAGGAGAATGCAGGAGGCCATGAACCCAAAGGCTGCAGTATTGGCCTTGCAGATAGCACAGTTTTTGTGGCCATTAGTTTGAATTAAGTTCTCAAATGAATTTGTTTCTCTGGCATGAGGAAAGCCATCTGGAAATTTGTGTTCAAGCTTGCTCCCAAGAATATAAGTTGTTGACAGGGTACAGTGTGTGATTTTTTTTTCATTTATGGTCTACCCAGACAAGTTAGCACCTTTTGTACAAACGCCAGATGATTCAAAAGTATGTCCTGGCTTTCTGCCTGAATTAGACAATCATCCAGGAATGGATATATTTGAATATTTCTTTGCCTGCAAGATGCAATAACTGGAGCCAGGCACTTTGTGAATACCCTGGGCGCAGTAGATAAGCCAAAGGGCAGTGCAGAGAACTGATAGTGCATGTAGCCTACTTTGAAGTGTAGGTAATCTTCTGCAAGATTCCCCGATTGGGATGTGCAGGTAGGCTTCCTTTAAATCCAATGTTGCCAACCAGGCATCCTTGTCTAGCATAGGAAGCAACTGAAGAGTTAGCATCTTTAATTTTGGGATCACCAAAAAGGTGTTTCGGATAGAAGGGTCCAGGATAGGACACCGTGAGTTGTCTTTTCTGGGTACCAGGAAAAGTCTTGAGTAAAAACCTTGTCCCTTTTCCTCTTCTAGTACAGTTTGAATAGCCTTTATGCTTAAGAGAGAGAGTACTTGCATTTGAGCCTCTGCCCACTGATTTGGGGGTAGATCTGGCCAACTGTTTGGGGTTGGTAACGTGTGGAAGTGAAATCTGTATCCTTGGGAAACTATTTAAAACCCATTTGTCCTGGGTAATTAGTTCCCAGTTTTTTGTCTGCAGAGCAATCTTTCCCCCTAAAGGAGCAGTCAGCTGAGAAGGGCTTGGAGGTTTTAAAGTTAAGTCATTGAGACAGTTTACCATAGGGGGAAGTCTTACTACTCCCCGATTTACAAGTGGGATCCCCCCCACTGCTTAGTCCTGTATGTACCTTGGGATTGAAACCTGGGTGTTCTGCTGGTTCTGGGTTTGGGCTGAGAAGGCCTGGAAGAGGCAGGAAAGGACCAATTATTAAGAGGGCCAATGCCTACTAAATTGTGGAGGCTGTACCTGTTGGAAATCTAACAGTTTGCATAGATTTAGCTTTTTCCTCCATCTTTTTAAGTACTACTTCTGCTTTCAAATAGTACAAGCACGCGACACAAACACTAAGAACCAAAAAAGTGGACATGGTTACAATAAAGGCTGTCTTCCCCAATATCACAGCACCTCCAATAACTCCTCCAAAATCTGTACTGTTCATACGAAAATGCTTCCACCGATAATAATCCAAAAATAACTTTTATTAAGCACAGTCCAATGTACACCAAAAGAATAACTAAATAAAAAAACATGTAACTTGATGATAAATAAAATAAATAAGATAGAATCAACAATGCGATTTAGCGCTTTCGTCTCCCACTGCAGACCTCTTCAGAATCAATTAATTTGATTAATTTACTCCTTAAATACTACCCACAGTTCAAATTAATGAACTAATAGAATACCAAGTCATTAGTAATTGGTAGCACAGAATCAATGAAAATAAAGGTACATATACCTATACATACAAATGAATGGGGCTGACTTTGCTAAATTTTGTTACTATAAACCTTCCTATTCAAACACATATTTCACCATACCAGTGTTTTATGTAAATCAGTTGATACTAATAAACAATTTACTACTTCTGCTTTGTTGCCAAACAAGCGGTCCTGATATAAGGGAGCATCCAGCAATTTAGCTTTAACGTGATCTGGCAAAGATTGCTCTTTAAGCCAAGTTTGCCTTCTAAGTACAGACCCAGTGACAGCAGCCCTGCAAGATGCTTCTAGTGAATCAAAACCACATTGCAAAGTACGTTTTCCAACTTGTTCAGCAGAATGCATTAAATCCTGTAAATCCTTATTTTCAGCACAGTCGGGAATCAACATAATTTTCTGTTTAAGCAATCCATTAATATGCTGCTGATACTTTAACATATGAAACTGGCAGTTTTAAGGCCCGAATGGCCAAGGTTGCAGAAAGGTACACCTTCTTACCACATCTATCCAGCGCCCTGGAATATTTATCAGGGGGGGGTAGGGCTTTTGGCAGTAGTAGCCTTAATACCCTTGGGTCCGTGTGAAATGGTCTCAGGATCTGCAGTAGGATATTTAAAAAGGAACTTGTGAGAGTCTGGAACCCTGTAATATCTATCAGGTTTTCTGGGAGCAGGCAGTAAAGAGTCAGGGGCCAAGCTAAATTCCAAAAAAGGCATCATCAACAAAGTCCAGTACAGGGGGGACAGCTAAAGGCCTGTGTTGGGGCAGGAGTAAGAAATCCCTAAGCCTCTTTTTAGAATCAAGAGTAATCCTGACTTTCCCAGCGAAAATGCTCCCCAAGAGTATGCAAGGTTTCACCAAAAGAGAAATCTTCTGGAGGGGAGGCAGAGGGAATAGAGTCCTCTGCATCAGAATCCTCAAATGTAGATAAGGGTAAATCCTGGTCATCAGAGGAAACAGAAATTTCAGAATCCTGATCAGAAGTATCATAAGCAAATTCAGTCCTAGGTCTCAGAGGGGGAAGGTTGGCTTCCTCTGATTAAAGTAATAAAGTCTTCAGCCATTCTTATTATTTGTTTTTTAAGCATAGAGGCCTGATCATGCTGTCTGGGCGTCGGTTTTCTAGGCATGGTTTGAGTTTTAGGCCTTGGAAGAAGAAGATGGCGTTGGTTTAATATGCAAGTTAGTAGGCCTGAAATACACCCTCAGAAGCCGGTGCCTGCACAGCAGCTCCGGACCCATCCAAGGTAGAGACATCCGCAGGTTCCACAGATGAAGCATCTCGCGGCATACCAGACTCTAAATGGGTCTCAGTAGAGGCCTGCAAATCTGAAGTAGTGGGTATCAGGGGCTGCGAAAGTGCCTCACTGAGTACCGGCGAACTGGTGACTAGCTTAGGAGAAGCGTCGTCAGCAGCTTTGGACCTAGGCGGCCTATCTCTGTCTTTATCTTTGCATTTTTTCAGAATGTCAGTAGTCGGGTGGCTTACCAAAGACATATCTGGATAATTGAACAGAGTACCAAAATATTTAGAAGCTTAAATATACAGACGATGAATAGTTCATTGTTTAAATAAGGCACAAAACCGACAGCGAGGTATGTTGTGGTCAGGACCTAGGCAAGGAATACAGTACGAATGAAAATCTTTATGAGGTATTTGCTTTCCACAAGAAATACAATTACTGACTTTTACTGACCTCGGTTTACAGCAAGAAAAAGTTTCCCCAATGGGGTACTTAGCTTTAGTTGAAGACTTTAGTTCTGAAACTCAAAAACGAAAATTTCAGGAATCACCGACCAGCACTTGCGAACTGCTTCTGCTTCGGGCACCGCACGGCAAGAAAGATTGATGTAATGGCGTCGGCTGCATGCTTTATACCTCTGACTACCTGACGTCATGGAAGATGAGACAACAACCGATGCAGGACCCAGGACTTTGATAATCAGGCCAACTGAGGGCTACTGCAAGCAGATAACCCAAATGTGATGACTGCAACAATGAAGCACAAAGAACATGTGCTGGACAATTGGTCTGTAGACCATTTCATGCCTAGCCAAAAAATCCT